>NC_069506.1:343516702-343641702 GCF_027579735.1 Bombina bombina
AATGTATATTTGTGAATGTTGAGATGTTATATTGGTTTCACTGGTAAAAATAAATAATTGAAATGGGTATATATTTGTTTTTTGTTAAGTTGCCTAATAATTATGCACAGTAATAGTCACCTGCACACACAGATATCCCCCTAAAATAGCTATAACTAAAAACAAACTAAAAACTACTTCCAAAACTATTCAGCTTTGATATTAATGAGTTTTTTGGGTTCATTGAGAACATGGTTGTTGTTCAATAATAAAATGAATCCTCAAAAATACAACTTGCCTAATAATTCTGCACTCCCTGTATATATATATATATATATATATATATATATATATATATATATATATATACACACATACATACATATATACATACATACATATATACACACATACATACATATATACATACATATATACACACATAAATACATATATACATACATATATACACACATACATACATATATACATACATATATACACACATACACACATACATAGATATATACATACATGCATACATATATACATACATACACACATAAATACATATATACACATATACATACATATATACAGTGAGTGCAAGTTTCTTTGTTGCTGTATACCTAATTTCACTAGCACCCTGGCAGTTGTGAATAAGTGATAGTGCACATCTCTGCTAACGAACGTACATATATACATATATACATACATACATACATGCATATATTTATACATATATACACATACATCGTCTGGGGTTGTCATGTTCCTTGTTCAGAGGAGAATTGCCTGGTATTTCGGGGCTGGACTGACCTTACTTGGCGGGATCAGACTGATATACTTCAGGAAAGTTTTCTTCTGTGAAAAGCACACTGGTCTAAAAGAAGCTGCCTCCGGGTGGTAAATCGCCATAGAACAAGCCACTGAGCTGTTGTTTGTTCCTGGTAGAGCGCTTCTCTCTTTGTATGCAAATTATTATAACCCTGGGGAAGTCTCCCTATGGGTGATGGGGGAAACCAGACGTGGACTCCTTGTCCAGTGTGCTTAGAGGAATGTGGCTGCACCTCACTGACGAGGCCCATAGGAGGCCGAAACGATCGTCTGGGGTTGTCATGTTCCTTGTTCAGAGGAGAATTGCCTGGTATTTCAGGGCTGGACTGACCTTACTTGGCGGGATCAGACTGATATACTTCAGGAAAGTTTTCTTCTGTGAAAAGCACACTGGTCTAAAAGAAGCTGCCTCCGGGTGGTAAATCGCCATAGAACAAGCCACTGAGCTGTTGTTCGTTCCTGGTAGAGCGCTTCTCTCTTTGTATGCAAATTATTATAACCCTGGGGAAGTCTCCCTATGGGTGATGGGGGAAACCAGACGTGGACTCCTTGCCCAGTGTGCTTAGAGGAATGTGGCTGCACCTCACTGACGAGGCCCATAGGAGGCCGAAACGATCGTCTGGGGTTGTCATGTTCCTTGTTCAGAGGAGAATTGCCTGGTATTTCGGGGCTGGACTCACCTTACTTGGCGGGATCAGACTGATATACTTCAGGAAAGTTTTCTTCTGTGAAAAGCACACTGGTCTAAAAGAAGCTGCCTCCGGGTGGTAAATCACCATAGAACAAGCCACTGAGCTGTTGTTCGTTCCTGGTAGAGCGCTTCTCTCTTTGTATGCAAAATATACACATACATACATACATACATACATATATTTATACATATATACACACATACAGTACATACATACATATATCTATACATATATACACACATACATACATACATATATTTATACATATACACACATACATACATACATACATATATTTATACATATATACACATACATACATACATACATACATACATATATTTATACATATATACACACATACAGTACATACATACATACATATATTTATACATATATACACATACATAAAGACTAAATTTAGGGGGCGTGAGAGAGTAGGTAATATTGCTAATTTGCTTTGAATGGTGCCACCCTTATAGTAAATATAAAATATATAGTCAAGATAGAAAAAAAATACCAGGGTATGTGAGATTACCCTAGAACAGCAAGGGAATAAAAGGCACACATAAAAGACTTTCAAAAATTTATTAATAATAAGTTCCCAAAAACACATTTAAGTATATAGCGATATCTTATCTGTCAATTTCAGTCACCACTACAGACAGCAAAATCTAAAACATTTAAAGTGCACTGAGACCTAATTCTTTCCCTATACTATAGATCACAAAAAGACATCATAAACAGTAAGGGGTTAACCAAAAAACTTATGTTTATAGCGAATTGTACAAAAATCTAATGTTTATAGGACATTTATGATAAGTAGGCAAAATACATGTGATACATATGGCTGCAATCCAAACAGAGGTGAACTATGTTTTGTATCAAAAAGCGCTTTTTTCACTCTTTGTATGTACCAGGGAATCTCCTCTTAAGGCAAATAAATGTGCCGCAATTAGTATTGCTGGATTAAGAGTCTCTAGCAAGTGTAGCAATTCAGTTGGAAAACACAGCATATACGGCATATACTTAGCTTAAGTCCTCCGGTTTTTGTTGTTTCCACTTGTCTTCAGCTTGCAAGCACCTGTGATGATTACTTGGCGTGTGACGTCAGCAATAGTGGGAGTGGTATAGCGTCACCAGGGACTGTGAGTGGCTGTAGACAGGAGGATCCAGTTGAATCGAATTTGCATCGTATATTCACCTATCGTATAGGCACAACTTTCATTGCACTCCAATAGCACACTCCTCAAACCACTTACTCCACTGTCGGAGTCACACCAGAAGAATTCGTAGCTCACTTGAAATGTACAGCTGCATGTATAGAGCCAAAATGTCTCTGAAGAAACATGAGATTCAGGGAAAAGGTCTAGACAGGTGCACTAGAAATCCTGGCCCACGGTACATTCAGCAGGTACCTGGGTTCTCATAAACACATAGTGCCAACGCACGTTTCTCCCCCACCTCCAGTATGTGTTACAGGGGATCATCAGGGCATATACACATACATACATACATACATACATACATACATACATATATACATATATTTATACATATATACACACATACAGTACATACATATATCTATACATATATACACACACATACATACATACATATATTTATACATATATACACATACATACATACATACATATATTTATACATATATACACATACATACATACATACATACATACATACATACGTACATACATATATTTATACATATATACACACATACAGTACATACATACATACATATATTTATACATATAAACACATACAGTACATACAAATAATTACCTTCACATTTCTTTTCTCTGCTATACCTGTGCATTAAACTCCATTGTTTTGTTGCTGCTGTTATATTTTTGTGATTGCACACAGAGTAGCAACCAGTCAACCAGTCCTGCATTTTTCAGATATTCCCTGTTTAGGAGCCGTGTCCACTGTTCCTTCTTTTGGACTTCCTTACTATAAATGTTTCAATTTGACTTTCTGACTGCTCACCCATGATTTTTGCCCACGCTGCCTAGCCCATGACATCTGAATAATGCCCCTTGAATACTGCTACTCCCTCGGAGATAACTCCACTCACAGATCACCCTGATTACACCTCCACCCCTCAGTCTTTAGGATATCTCAGACCTGCATTCCTCATAATCACCTCTTCAGGTTTTCTTGAAGTTATTCAGTTTTTCAGAAGTTATGTTGTCAAATGAATTTCTTATTGTACAAATGTAAACTCTTCACTCTTCTATTTTTGGTTCCTCATGACTTATTCTCTCTGCATTGTCCCCTTATAACTAACACATGCTCTCAGTTCTGTTTTTGTAGATCAGAGGGAATTTCCAATTTTTTTTCCAAAGTGTTTAACAAAACTCACACACTCCACCCCATTTATTTGTTGGTTCCCTATTCTTTGTTGTGCTTTCAGGCACCTGCGCTCCAGTCTACTTTTTTGTGATTGCTCAAGGCTTGTGCTGCCTGAGTCCTTTCTTTGTTGCTGATGCAGTAGTATTTATGTTGGGCGCACCAGTTACCCTTTAGTCATCCTCAGCACCTGAAATTATCGTGTTTACTACTTTATGACCCAAAGAATAGACTTGGCTCTATACATACTTCACATTTAGGAGTTGCATTTCTTACCGGGTATTCCTCTACATCATAGTTGAAATACCCAACAAAACTGTTTTGCTCCATCTGTGTGAGACAATTTTTATACTTAACAAAACACTAAAGCCATAATGAATAATGACTTCATTACTGTGTCATCATTTACATAAGCCCTCTGAACCCCCCTCTCTACATTTTCCAAGGCAAATATGGTCTCTTGAAACCAGTATAGAGGGTGTTACATAGGAAGAACTACAGGAAGGATATAATAGACAAAAATATTATGATTAGTGAATAATATAATGAAACAATAATTGAGTACAATGAAACAATAATTGAGTACAATGAAACAATAATTGAGTACAATGAAACAATGATTTAGTTATATGAAACAATAAGTAAAGCTACTAAAGTAGTTTAGGTTGAATAATAGGTATAGTTAATAGGACAAGGAGTATCTATATACTACTGTTATGTAGAGTAATAAGGGGAGCGATATGGAGAGGATATGGAAAGCAAATTAATTTATTATAGTAGAGACTAATAAGATATATCTGTATACATGCACTGTGAATGTGCTATCTCTGCAGAAGTTTTAGGTTAGGGATACTTGTTACCATATTGACTAGAGCATGGGATACATTTTGTTTCTGGAAATAAAGACTAAATTAAACTAAGAGTCTATATTATGCTCTTTATAGCATTTACAATCAGACAGCTAAGGGAGGGGAGAGAATAGCCAAAGATCACATGACTAGCTGGTACTGAAAAATGCCAAAGAGCACGGTGTCTTGAGGCAGAGAGCTGAGGAGTCCAGATTGTTAGCATTCCTTCTCTGTTGTTGCTATTGTAGGGTAAGATGTCTACAGGAATTATATAAAGTGAAAGGCTTTTTTAGGGGATGGTTATAATGAGCAACAGGAGAAGTTACAAAGCGACAGTTTGCAAAGCAATAAGATGACAGATATAGAGATATATGTGTCAACAACAGGGGCTACATGCCGAGAGCTTATTGAAGGTATAATACAGTGAGCCTGATATTCAAAACCTTGCCTGCATGGAGAGAAACCACACAAAATCTTTGTGATTTTTCTTTAGACCTTGTATTGTAATGTAGGAGTCTCTGTTTCACATAAAGAACACTACATAGCAACATAATCATTTCTCAAGATAAAATTTGTGTTTCAAGGACCTTACCATACTGATGAGACTTCCTAGAACATCTTGCCTGAGTTGTGAGGTTTTGAATATCAGGCCAGTAAAAGAAAATGTAACAATCCTAAAATATATAGCTGCAACTCTCAAGATAGGTGGTGTTTCCTAGCAAGAAGGCACAAAAGCAAATACAAGAAAATCTGGTTTTAGCACTTCGCAATTGCTGATGTAGCAGCAGAAACATAACTGTATCTCAGTGTATTTAACATATCTTCCATATCAAACCATATCTCCTGGTCTATCACCTCTATCCCTGCTCTGTATTTTCAGGGAAGGGATTTCACAAGATTGGTTGCCGCAGAACAAGACAGAGAGTCTTATAGCAGTAGTGGGTCACAGAGCCAGGTTAAGTGCATAGACTGCAATAAAGTACTTTCAATCACAACAGTTAGCAGCTGTAAGGATGATACATGAGTCTACTTTGCCTTGATCAAGGGATACGACATTCCACGCTATTCGTGCCTTCCTAACACCAACGATAAAATACCAAGATGCATTTTTTATGAGTGGTAAAGCTTTTAAGTTGTAGCTTTTGAACAAAGAAAGTGAGTCTGCAGTTATGTTTTTTTAGCGCTCCATCCTTAGATCTGTTTATCGTCGTCAATAAATCTGTATTTTTTTTACAAAAAACAAAGTAAATAATACAGATTCTGGTTTTATTCCATTATTCTTAAAATTCTTTTCTTTATCTTTTTTTTCCCCTTGTTTTTTTTTGTTTTCTTTAACCCTTTGAGTGCTAAGAACTTTTCCCCCTGGGTGCTAAGCACATTTGAGGATTTTTTAAATTTTACATTTTTTAAAATATTTTTTTTTTACTTTTTTTCTTTTCTTTTTAGATCCCCAAGACTTATACCATTGGAAAGGTTAGGCGATTACCTTTCCAACGGTGGGTCTTGGGGGTCTGTAGCTGCTTAGATGCCTGAGATACAGGCTTCTAAGCAGCATGCCCCCTTTCCCTATATTGTCCTTTGTTATTTTTAAATAAAGTTGTGCGCATGATGTCACCGTGCAAAACGGAAAGCCCCGGCGATGCCTGTCACTCTACAGGCATGATCGCCGGGGTAGGAGCAGGTGGGAGCCCCCAGATCTCCCTCAAGGTGGGAGAGTGCTAGCGACGGCTCTGAGCCGTCGTTAGCACCTGAGTGAGAAACTCTACGACGGCTCAGAGCCGTCGTTAGCACTCAAGGGGTTAAGATTTACAATAACCGGCTTAGATTATTAGATTTTAGGAATAAATATTAATCAAACAGATGTACTTTTAACTTATTTAAACCCTGCACATTGGAAAAATCTTAAATTTGATACATTTTAGAAATGTAGTTTCGTGTTTGCAGATTTAATTTATTAATTTTGGAAATGCTCAGAGATTTTGAAGTAAAATTGGCTATTAGTTATGTAAAATTTGGGGGAAAAACATTTTGGATCACATAATTTTTTATAGATTGTAAAGAAGCTGGAGTATTTACAATTATTTTAGTGGCAAGGAATTTAATATAAAAAAGTGTAAGAGCAGACAGGAACCTTAGCTAGTTGAATGTTTTAATTATGTTAGTGGAACCTATCACCGAGATTACGAGTTTTGTGGTAACAGGGGTGCGTTGCTAACGCACAGTTTTCCCTCACTGCTCACCTAAAGTAACGCTGGTATTACTTTTCTTTTTTAAACCCGGCGTTATACGTAAAAAGGTGAGCGTAGAGCAAAATTTAGCTCCACATCTCACCTCAATACCAGCGTTGCTTACGGTAGGTAGCGATGAGCTGGCAAAACGTGCTTGTGCCCGATTTCCCCATAGGAATCAATGGGGCAGAATCGGCTGCAAAAAAGCAGCATTCAGCTTCTAATGCAGCCCCATTGATTCCTATGGGGAAACAAAAGTTATGTCTACACCTAACATCCTACCATGAACCCCGAGTCTAAACACCCATAATCTTACACTTATTAACACCTAATCCGCCGCCCCCGACATCGCTGACACCTACATTATATTATTAACCCCTAATCTGCCACTCTGGACACCGCCACCACCTACATTACCCCTATGAACCCCTAATCTGCTGCCCCCAACATCACCGACACCTACTTTTTATTTATTAACCCCTACTCTGCCACCCTCAATGTCGCCACCACCTACCTACACTTATTAACCCCTAATCTGCCGACTGGACATCGCCGCGACTTTAATAAATATATTAACCCCTTAACCGCCGCACTCCCGCCTCACAAACACGAGTTAAATTTTATTAAACCCTAATCTGCCATCTCTAACATCGCCGACACCTAACTACATTTAATAACCCCTAATCTGCCACCCCCAACGTCACTGCTACTATATTAAATTTATTAACCCCTAAACCTAAGTCTAACCCTAACCCTAACACCCCCCTAACTTAAATATAATTTAAATAAAACAAAATAAAATTACTACAATTAAGTAAATTATTCATATTTAAAACTAAATACCTATAAAATAAACCCTAAGCTAGCTACAATTTAACTAATAGTTACATTGTAGCTACCTTAGGATTGATTTTTATTTTACAGGCAACTTTGTATTTATTTTAACCAGGTACAATAGTTATTAAATAGTTATTAACTATTTAATAACTACCTAGCTAAAATAAATACAAATTTACCTGTAAAATAAACCCTAACCTAAATTTCAATTACACCTAACACTACACTATAATTAAACTAATTACCTAAACTACCTACAATTAATTACAATTAAATAAAATAAACTATAGTATGAAAAAAAAACCACTAAATTACAGAAAATAATAAAATAATTAAAAAAAATTAAACTAATTACTCCTACTCTAATCCCCCTAATAAACTAAAAAAGCCCCCCAAAATAATAAAAATCTCTACCCTACACTAAATTACAAATAGCCCTTAAAAGGGATTTTTGTGGGGCATTGCCTCAAAGTAATCAGCTCTATTTCCTGTAAAAAAAAAAGACAATACCCCCTCAACATTAAAACCCACACACCCAACCCTACTCTAAAACCCACCCAATCCCCCCTTAATAAAACCTAACACTAACCCCTTGAAGATCACCCTACGGTGAGACGTCTTCACCCAGCCAGGCACAAGTGGTCCTCCAGAGGTGCAGAAGTCTTCATCCAATCTGGGCAGAAGAGGTCCTCCAGACGGCCAGAAGTCTTCATCCAGGCGGCATCTTCTATCTTCATCCATCCGGAGCGGAGTGGGTCCATCTTGAAGCCAGCCGACGCGGAGCATCCATCCAGACCGACGACTACACGACAAATGACGGTTCCTTTAAATGACGTCATCCAAGATGGCGTCCCTTGAATTCTGATTGGCTGATAGGATTCTATAAGCCAATCGGAATTAAGGTAGGAAAAATCCTATTGGCTAATGCAATCAGCCAATAGGATTGAAGTTCAATCCTATTGGCTGATCCAATCAGCCAATAGGATTGAGCTTGCATTCTATTGGCTGTTCCAATCAGCCAATAGAATGCGAGCTCAATCCTATTGGCTGATTGGATCAGCCAATAGGATTTTTCCTACCTTAATTCCGATTGGCTGATAGAATCCTATCAGCCAATCGGAATTCAAGGGACGCCATCTTGGATGACATCATTTAAAGGAACCATCATTCATCGTGTAGTCGTCAGTCTGGATGGATGCTCCGCGTCGGCTGGCTTCAAGATGGACCCACTCCACTCCGGATGGATGAAAATAGAAGATGCCGCCTGGATGAAGACTTCTGGCCGTCTGGAGGACCTCTTCTGCCCGGATCGGATGAAGACTTCTGCCCCTCTGGAGGACCACTTGTGAACAGCTGGGTGAAGACGTCTCACGGTAGGGTGATCTTCAAGGGGTTAGTGTTAGGTTTTATTAAGGGGGGATTGGGTGGGTTTTAGAGTAGGGTTGGGTGTGTGGGTGGTGGGTTTTAATGTTGGGGGGGTATTGTCTTTTTTTTTACAGGTAATAGAGCTGATTACTTTGGGGCAATGCCCCGCGAAAAGCCCTTTTAAGGGCTATTTGTAATTTAGTGTAGGGTAGGGATTTTTATTATTTTGGGGGCCTTTTTATTTTATTAGGGGGATTAGAGTAGGTGTAATTAGGTTAAAAATGTTTTAATTATTTTATTATTTTCTGTAATTTAGTGGGGGTTTTTTTTCGTACTATAGTTTATTTTATTTAGTTGTAATTAATTGTAGGTAATTTAGTAAATTAATTTAATGATAGTGTAGTGTTAGGTGTAATTGTAATTTAGGTTAGGGTTTATTTTACAGGTACATTTGTATTTATTTTAGCTAGGTAGTTATAATAACTATTGTACATAGTTTAAATAAATACAAACTTGCCTGTAAAATAAAAATAAACCCTAAGCTAGATACAATGTAACTATTAGTTATATTGTAGCTAGCTTAGGGTTTATTTTATTGGTAAGTATTTAGTTTTAAATAGGAATAATTTATTTAATTGTAGTAATTTTATTTCGTTTTATTTAAGTTAGGGGGGTGTTAGGGTTAGACTTAGGTTTAGGGGTTAATAAATTTAATGTAGTAGTGGCGAAGTTGGGGGCGGCAGATTAGGGGTTAATAAATGTAGGTAGGTGTCGGCGAAGTTAGAGATGGCAGATTAGGGGTTAATAAAATTTAACTTGTGTTTGCGAGGCGGGAGTGCAGCGGTTTAGGGGTTAATATATTTATTAAAGTGGCAGCGATGTCATAAAACTTTTATTTAAGTGTTTGCGATGTGGGGGGGCCTCGGTTTAGGGGTTAATAGGTAGTTTATGGGTGTTAGTGTACTTTTTAGCACTTTAGTTAAGAGTTTTATGTTACGGCGTTAGCCCATAAAACTCTTAACTACTGACTTTTAAATGCGGTATCAGTCTTGACAGAAGAGGCTGTAACGCTCACTTCTTCCAAGACTCGTAATACCGGCTTTATGCAAGTCCCATTGAAAATATAGGATATGCAATTGATGTAAAGGGATTTGCGGTAAGCTCGAGTCGCGGAATAAAAGTGAGAGGTACACCTGTACCTGCCAGACTCGTAATACCAGTGGGCGTTCAAAGGAGCGTTGGGACCTCTCAACGCTGATTTTTAAGGCTAACGCAAGACTCGTAATCTAGCCGTTTATTTGTAGAACTCATTACCTAAGGAGGTAGTAATTGCCAATACCTTAAATACATTTAAAAATGCTTTAGATACATTTCTGGCAAGAAACAGAATTTAGGGATATGATTGGTCATGTTAAATTGGTCATCTTTTTAATGGGATTAATTTAAGATCAAATGGAGCTTTTATTGTAAGTATATTAAGATTTGTATAGGTTGAACTCGATGGACTGTCATTTTTAACCTCATCTACTATGTTACTAGATACCAATGTTTAAAGTAAATTGATACAGAGTATAATATTAAGAGATTTTTCCATAAATGGTTATATTATTCAACTGTACCCTGATGGTGTCCAAAAGCAATTTATTTACCCATTTAGGATTCCTGAAAAGTTTGGATTGACTTTTTTAACACCATCTTTAATTTCTTTAGCGATGATAAAGCTTGATATATATATATAATTTTTTCTTATTCTTCCTATAATTTTTTGGGTATGAGAGGGCTGGAATAGAATGAAATAACAGGAGTTTGAGTTAACCATATTATCTTTATAAAAAATATGAAACAATAAATTAACTTGTATTATTTATTATTGTTGAGAGTTAAATTCTTTTTTTTTCTCGTTTATATTTTGATGAAACCTTGTATTGTTTCCATTGCTTTGTATCAAACCCTAAATCATAAAAAGGTTTACTTTTGGTTTGTGGTAATAATATTAGTGTAAAATCACTAAACCTTTGTGTTAATTTAATTAAAATAGACTTGTTTCCTTACAATCCCCCATCACAATTGTGTACTGACTATAATAACGTTTATTAAATGTAATCACAATTGTGTACTGACTATAATAAAGTTTATTAAATGTAATCACAATTGTGTACTGACTATAATAACGTTTATTAAATGTAATCACAATTGTGTACTGACTATAATAACGTTTATTAAATGTAATCACAATTGTGTACTGACTATAATAACGTTTATTAGATGTAATCACAATTGTGTACTGACTATAATAAAGTTTATTAAATGTAATCACAATTGTGTACTAACTATAATAAAGTTTATTAAATGTAATTACAATTGTGTACTGACTATAATAAAGTTTATTAAATGTAATCACAATTGTGTACTGACTATAATAAAGTTTATTAAATGTGATTACAATTGTGTACTGACTATAATAAAGTTTATTAAATGTAATCACAATTGTGTACTGACTATAATAACGTTTATTAGATGTAATCACAATTGTGTACTGACTATAATAAAGTTTATTAAATGTAATCACAATTGTGTACTAACTATAATAAAGTTTATTAAATGTAATTACAATTGTGTACTGACTATAATAAAGTTTATTAAATGTAATCACAATTGTGTACTGACTATAATAAAGTTTATTAGATGTAATCACAATTGTGTACTGACTATAATAAAGTTTATTAAATGTAATTACAATTGTGTACTGACTATAATAAAGTTTATTAGATTTAATCACTGCATTACAAAATATCTGTATACAGAATGCTTTTTTTTAATTGTTTGTTTTTTTAAAGAGCTTTAAACTGTAAACAAATTTTCATTATTTTCTTTCATGGTTTTGATAGATCACACTGTGTTAAACAACTTTCCATTTTACATACTTCTATTGTCTAATTGGCTTTATTCTGTTTGTATCCTTTATTGAAGGAGCTGCAATGAACTACTGGGAGCTATCAGATTCAAGTTCAATCCAATCGGCTGAACCAATCAGCCAATCGGATTGAACTTGAATCTGATTGGCTGATTCAATCAGCTAATCAGATTTTTCTACCTTAATTCCGATTGGCTGATAGAATCCTATCAGCCAATCGGAATTCGACGGACGCCATCTTGGATGACGTCATTTAAAGGTACCTCATTCTTCGTTCAGTCTTCGTGCCGGATGGATGCTCCGCGGCGGTGGAGCGAAGAAAGAAGATTGAAGATGCCGCTTTGCTTGAAGACATCGCCGGATGGAAGAAGACTTCACTGCCGCTTGATTGAAGACATCGCCCGAATGGAAGAAGACTTCACTGCCGCTTGATTGAAGACATCGCCCGGATGGAAGAAGACTTCACTGCCGCTTGATTGAAGACATCGCCCGGATGGAAGAAGACTTCTCTGCCGCTTGATTGGACATCGCCCGGATCGGATGAAGAGTTCTGCCCGGCTGGGTGAAGACAAGGTAGGGAGATCTTCAGGGGGGTAGTGTTATGTTTTTTTAAGGGGGGTTTGGGTGGGTTTAGAATAGGGGTATGTGGGTGGTGGGTTGTAATGTTGGGGGGTGGTATTGTGTTTTTTTTTTACAGGCAAAAGAGCAGAATTCTTTGGGGCATGCCCCCACAAAAGGCCCTTTTAAGGGCTGGTTAGGTAAAAGAGCTGTGAACTTTTTTAATTTAGAATAGGGTAGGGAATTTTTTTTATTTTGGGGGGCTTTATTATTTTATTAGGGGGCTTAGAATAGGTGTAACTAGCTTAAAAATCTTGTAATATTTTTTTTATTTTTTGTAATTTAGTGTTTTGTTTTTTTGTAATTTAGTTTAGTTTATTTTATTGTATTTTAGTTTAGATATTTGTAGTTTATTTAATTTATTGATAGTGTAGGTGTATTTGTAACTTAGGTTAAGATTTATTTTACAGGTAAATTGGTAATTATTTTAACTAGTTAGCTATTAAATAGTTATTAACTATTAATAGCTATTGTACCTAGTTAAAATAAATACCAAGTTACCTGTAAAATAAATATAAACCCTAAAATAGCTACAATGTAATTATTAATTACATTGTAGCTATCTTAGGGTTTATTTTATAGGTAAGTATTTAGATTTAAATAGGAATATTTTAATTAATAATATTAATATTAATTAGATTTATTTTAATAAGAATTTAGTTAGGGATGTTAGAGTTAGATAGGGTTATTATATTTAATATATATATAATATAATAATGATATTAACTATATTAACCCTAATATAATTAGGGTTAATATAGTTAATATATATAATATAATAAAGTTATTAACTATATTAACCCTAATATAATTAGGGTTAATATAGTTAATATAGCTGGCGGCGGTGTAGGGGGATTAAATTAGGGGTTAATATTTTTAAAATAGATGGCGGCGGTGTAGGAGCTCACTTTAGGGGGTAGGTAAGGTAGATGGCAGCGGGGTAGGAGCTCACTTTAGGGGGTAGGTAAGGTAGATGGCGGCGGGGTAGGGGGCTCACTTTAGGGGGTAGGTAAGGTAGATGGCGGCGGGGTAGGGGCTCACTTTAGGGGGTAGGTAAGGTAGATGGCGGCGGGGTAGGGGCTCACATTAGGGGGTTATAGATTTAATATAGCTGGCGGCGGGGTCCGGGAGCGGCAGTTTAGGGGTTAATACATTTTTTATTGTTAGGATAGTGAGGGGGGATAGCGGATAGAGGGTTAGACGTGTCGGGCTATGTTTGGGAGGTGTGTTAGACAGTACGGGTGATTTCATAACTTAGTCAGGTTTTGTAGCCGCCGGCAGTTTCTAAAGTGCCGTAAGTCACTGGCGACTCCAGAAATTTGTACTTACGCAGATTTCTGGACATCGCTGGTTTGTCAGACTTACGGCACTTTAGCTTCTAACGGCGCTGTATATAGAATAGCTCGAGTTGCGAGTTGAAACTGCGGGCGGCGGGCGTTCCCTCGCTTGCGCCGCAAACTACGATCTTTATCGGATTGCGCCAGTAGTTAGCCAATCAGAAGAGACAAATGTGTGCAGGCACCAATCAGCAGCTATTTCCCCCTAGTGTAGGATATGCGCATATTCTTTTTCAACCAGGGATACCAAGAGAACGAAGCACATTTGAAAATAGAAGTAAATTTAAAAGTGTCTTAAAATTATATGTTCTATCTGCAAGTTTAATTTGAATTTCCTATTCCTTTAAAGGGACAGTCTAGTCAAAATTAAACTTTCATGGTTCAGATAGATCAAGCATTTTAAAACAACTTTCAAATTTACTCCTATTATCAATGTGTCTTTGTTCTCTTGCTATCTTTGTTTGAAAAAGAAAGTATGTAAGTATAGGAGCCAGACCATTTTTTGTTCAGCACCTGGGTAGCACTTTCTGATTGGTGTCTAAATGAAGCCACCAATCAGCAAGTGCTACCCAGGTTCTGAACAAAAAGTGGACCAGCTCCTAAGCTTACATTCAAATAAAGATAGCAAGAAAACAAAGAAAAATTGATTATAGGAGTAAATTAGAAACTTGCTGAATTATAATAGTTTAGTTTTGACTAGACTATCCCTTTAAGGACAAATCACTTGTGTGCAGCATGTACAGATCTTCTGAAATCCCAGGAATGCAGTTTTGCATCTTGGAGGGAGAGGAGCAGAATAACTACAATTTTCAGATTTAAATGACCATAAAAGCAGAATGCACTGCAAACTTTTGTTTTCACTGTATATATTTTTTATATAGAAATGTAGTGCTTGATGTTTAATGCCACTTTACATCAGATACCGTACGCCACTTCTTTTCTCTCTCTGCCACCTCATAGGCGGCGAGATCAGTTGCTCACATTCTAGTGACATTGGTTACCCAAAGCAGGAAGTGGCAACAATTCTCTTGTGCAATATTAGACTTGCGAGTGATGATTGCAGGCGGACAGGCTGATTCTATAGCAAGAGGTATTAGCAGCACAATATTGTGCTTGTTATGTTTCTCTATAGATCGCTAGTCAGGTCACATTTCCAGAAGGACACAAATAATAAAACAAACGTACAAATAAAGACTACATGACCTTAATATTTATAGCTTGGGGAAGAGAAGGAAGTGATATAAAGTACAAGCCCTAAGATATATTACAGGGCTTGATAAAGTGCAGGGGATGACTTATTTCAGAACAAGAGGTCGTGGCCCCAGCTTGGATAGAAGCAGTTTATAATTTGTGTAAGCGCTCCTTTATAGAAAAGGTGATTAGTTCATAACATGGACTTTCAATATAGATAGTAAGGTCTGGTATTTGCACACGGCTATTATTTTATTTGCAAATGGATCTTTTTTATGTTTTAGCAAATTAACTTAAAGGGACATGCCACCCACATTTTTTCTTTTATGATTTAGAAAGAGAATGCAATGTTAAACATCTTTCTAATTTACTTATATTATCTAATTTGCTTTATTCTCTTGATATTCGTTGATGAAAAGCATATCTAGATATGCTCACAAGCTGCTGATTGGTTGCTGCACATAGAAGCATCATGTGATTGGCTCACCATGTACATTGCTTTTTCTTCAAATAAGGATATTTAAAAAATGAAGCAAAATAAATGATGGAAGTAAATTGTAATGTTGTTTAAATTTGTATTCTCTAGCTGAATCATGAAAGAAAGATTTTGGGTTTAGTGGCCCTTTAAGGAAAATGAAGTGGACAAATAAACATGTTCCTAAAACTAAACAATTACATTCAGTTTTGTGTGTACGTTAAAGGGACACTGAACACAATTTTTTTATTTCATTATTCAGATAGAGCATCAATTTTAAGCAACTTTATAATTTACTCCTACTATCAAATTTTATTTGTTCTCTTTGTATCTTTATTTGAAAAAGCAGGAATGTAAGCCATTTTTGGTTCCTGGATAGAGCTTGCTGATTGGTGGGTACATTTAGCCACCAATCAGCAAGCTGTACCCAGATGCTGAACCAAAGATGGGCCAGCTTGTAAGCTTACATTCCTGCTTTTTCAAATAAAGATTTCAAGAGAACAAAGAAAATTGATAATGGGAGTAAATTAGAAAGTTGCTTAAAAATGCATGCTCTCTCTGAATCACGAAAGAAAGAAAATGGGTTCAGTTTCCCTTTAAATTGTTATTGTAATAGGGTCTATAAAACATATTGTTCTGTACAATGTAGGTAAAGAACAAGACAAAAGATAACTGCTATGGTGTCCTGCATATATGTTCTGCTTATATTATTCATGGTGTCCTGCATATATGGTGTCCTGCATATATGTTCTGCTTATATTATTCATGGTGTCCTGCATATATGGTGTCCTGCATATATGTTCTGCTTATATTATTCATGGTGTCCTGCATATATGTTCTGCTTATATTATTCATGGTGTCCTGCATATATGTTCTGCTTATATTATTCATGGTGTCCTGCATATATGTTCTGCTTATATTATTCATGGTGTCCTGCATATATGTTCTGCTTATATTATTCATGGTGTCCTGCATATATGTTCTGCTTATATTATTCATGGTGTCCTGCATATATGTTCTGCTTATATTATTCATGGTGTCCTGCATATATGGTGTCCTGTATATATGTTCTGCTTATATTATTCATGGTGTCCTGCATATATGGTGTCCTGTATATATGTTCTGCTTATATTATTCATGGTGTCCTGCATATATGGTGTCCTGTATATATGTTCTGCTTATATTATTCATGGTGTCCTGCATATATGGTGTCCTGCATATATGTTCTGCTTATATTATTCATGGTGTCCTGCATATATGGTGTCCTGTATATATGTTCTGCTTATATTATTCATGGTGTCCTGCATATATGGTGTCCTGTATATATGTTCTGCTTATATTATTCATGGTGTCCTGCATATATGGTGTCCTGCATATATGTTCTGCTTATATTATTCATGGTGTCCTGCATATATGTTCTGCTTATATTATTCATGGTGTCCTGCATATATGTTCTGCTTATATTATTCATGGTGTCCTGCATATATGTTCTGCTTATATTATTCATGGTGTCCTGCATATATGTTCTGCTTATATTATTCATGGTGTCCTGCATATATGCTCTGCTTATATTATTCATGGTGTCCTGCATATATGTTCTGCTTATATTATTCATGGTGTCCTGCATATATGTTCTGCTTATATTATTCATGGTGTCCTGCATATATGGTGTCCTGTATATATGTTCTGCTTATATTATTCATGGTGTCCTGCATATATGGTGTCCTGTATATATGTTCTGCTTATATTATTCATGGTGTCCTGCATATATGGTGTCCTGTATATATGTTCTGCTTATATTATTCATGGTGTCCTGCATATATGGTGTCCTGCATATATGTTCTGCTTATATTATTCATGGTGTCCTGCATATATGGTGTCCTGTATATATGTTCTGCTTATATTATTCATGGTGTCCTGCATATATGATGTCCTGTATATATGTTCTGCTTATATTATTCATGGTGTCCTGCATATATGGTGTCCTGCATATATGTTCTGCTTATATTATTCATGGTGTCCTGCATATATGTTCTGCTTATATTATTCATGGTGTCCTGCATATATGTTCTGCTTATATTATTCATGGTGTCCTGCATATATGTTCTGCTTATATTATTCATGGTGTCCTGCATATATGTTCTGCTTATATTATTCAGCACTTTTGTAATTGCTAAAAAGTCATTCAAAGAAAACAAATAACTATTTACAATAAATTATAACAATAAAATCCAAATCAGTGGCTGTTTCCTCTCTGGACCAGCAGTACACTGCAGGTCCCAAACATAATGTCTACCCATCTGCACGGGTTAAATACATAGTAGAGCAGGGGGGGAATAGTGGGGGAATTACAAGGTCATTTTTTTGACTATAAGAGCCTTTAAAACAAATTCCAAAATAAGTAGATAACTTAAGCTTCTCTTATTGCTAAAAGACTGCCCCTAACTTTAAGAAGCACGACAGCGTTTTGCATTTAGCTCATATTAGTATGAAACACAAGCAGAAAATAATCACTAAACAAACGTTCATTACTTACTTAGCTGTTCATTGTTTCATTACAAACTACCAAGAAGCTCACTGGCTGAAAAGAAAAACTACCAGATCTCTATAGATAGACAGCAGCACACAAGCTTTTCGGCGTATGAACATTACATAATACAATGCAAGACTAGCTAACTACATTCATTCATTAACCCTTTGGCTGCTAAGCCATTTGCCACCTGGGTGCTAAGCTGGATTTGAGCTTTTTTTTTAATATATATATATATTTTACTTTTCTTTCAGATCCCCAAGACTTATACCGTTGGAAAGGTTAAGCAATTACCTTTCCAATGGTGGGCCTTGGGGGTCAGTAGCTGCTTAGATGCCTGAGATACATGCCCCCATTTCCCTATATTGTCCATTGTTAATTTTAAATAAAGTTGTGCGGTGACGTCATCACGTCATTGCGCGTGATGTTACCACACAAATCGTGAAGCCCTGGCGATGCCTCTCACTATTCAGGCCAGATCGCCAGGTGGGAGTAGGTGGGAGCCCCCAGATTACCCACAAGGTGGGTGAGTGCTAGCGACGACTCTGAGCCATCGCAAATTGTCACAGTCAGCCATCGTTAGCACTCAAAGGGTTAAATAATGAAAAAAGTTTACTCCCTTTAAAGAATTTGTTTTTTCTTGGGCTGTTTTATGTTAAAGGGACAGTCAAAACCAGAATTTTTGTTGTTTAAAAAAGATAGATAATCCCTTAATTACCAATTTCCCAGTTTTGCATAATCAACACAGTTATAATTATACACATTTTACCTCTGTAATTACCTTATATCTATAATCTAAGCCTCAGCAGATTGCCCCCTTATTTCAGTTCTTTTGACAGACTTGCCTTTTAGCCAGAGCTGTCTGCATGGTAAATTCACGTGCATGAGCTCAATGTTATCTATATGAAACACATGAACTAATGCCCTCTAGTGGTGAAAAACTATCAAAATGCATTTAGATTAGAGGCGGCCTTCAAGGTCTAAGAAATTAGCATATGAACCTCCTAGGATTAGCTTTCAACTAAGAATACCAATAGAACAAAACAAAATTGGTGATAAAAGTCAATTGGAAAGTTGTTTAAAATTACATGCCCTATCTGAATCATGAAAGTTTGACTTGACTGTCCCTGTAACTTACAACAGAGATTAATTGTTAAAGGTACAGTCTACTCCAAAAAATGTTATTGTTTAAAAAGATAGATAATCCCTTTATTACCCATTCCCCAGTTTTGCACAGCAAACACTGTTACATTAATATACTTTTTAACTGTTTGATTACCTTGTATCTAAGCCTCTCTTGACAGTTATCTGATCACATGCCTATATATTATCTAGTGACTTGCATTTTAGCCAATTACTCATAAATAACTCCACGGGCATGAGCACAATGTTATCTATATGGCCCGTATGACCTAGCAGTCTCCTGTTGTGAAAAGCAAATAAAAAAGCATGTGATAAGAGGCTTTCTGTAGTGGCTTAGAAACCGGCAGAAATTTAGAGGTTTAACTGTTATAAAGCATATTAATATACAGTGGGTATCGAAAAGAATCACCCCCCTTGAAAATAATCACATTTTGTTGCTTTTCAGCCTGAAATAAAGACAGACGCAGTGTTTGTTTATCCAGTTGTAATTACTCAGTGCAACTTATAAAATCCAAATGAAAGATATAACACCAACATGTCAGGCAAAAATAAAGACAATTCAAAAACAGAATCACTGAGTTGAAAAAATAATCACACCCTCCTAAAATTACTTGTAAACTCAATCAGGTGTAACTAATTACCTTCTCAGCGGCACACACAAAGCCATTTGACCTTCAACTATGATCAGCTGTGGGCACATTGATTAGCTCAGCATGAAAAGAGCTTTCCTGGAGCATCTTAGTCCCTGATAGTGCAACTGAAGCAAACAATCAACTATGGGTGGCAAGGCACTGTCAAAAGATCTCCAGGATAATGTTGTGGACAGGCACAAGTCAGGAGATGGATACAAGAAAATATCAAAGGCTTTATCAATGCCTAGAAGCACAGTGAAGTCTATTATTAAGAAGTAGAAGGTATTTGGTACAACACAGACCCTCTCTAGATCAGGACATCACTCCAAACTAGATGAAAAACCCAGAAGGAAACTGGTCAGAGAGGCTACCAAGAGGTCCACAGCAACTCTGAAGCAGTTGCAAGAATGTTTGACAAAAAGTGGTCATTGTGTGCATGTGACAACAATATCACAAATGTGGCTTGTATGGGAGGGTTGCAAGAAAAAAGCCACTCCTCAAGAAAGGCCACATGCAGTCACGACTGAGCTTTGCCATAACACACCTAGGAGATTCTGAGGCCACATGGAAAAAGGTGTTATGGTCAGATAAGACTAAAATTTAATTATTTGGCCTCAACACCAAACTATATGTCTGTAGGAAATACAATACAGCTCACCATCCAAATAGCACCATACCTACAGTAAAGCATGGAGGTGGTAATGTCCTGTTATGGGGATGTTTCTCTGCAGCAGGCACTGGAGCACTTGTCAGGAGAGAAGGAATAATGGATGGGGCAAAATACCATCAAATTCTTAAAGAAAATCTGCTGCCCTCTGCCAGAAACTTGTCAATGGGAAGAAGGTTTACCTTCCAATATGACAATGACGCAAAGTAAAAAGCAAAACAAATCACACAGTGGTTGAAGGAGAAATAAGGTGAATGTCCTTGCATGGTCTAGTCAGAGCCCAGACTTAAACCCCATTGGATATCTGTGGCATGACTTGAAGACTGCAGTTCACAAACGGTCACAAATGTAACGGAACTGGAGCAGTTCTGCAAAGAAGAGTGGGCAAATATTGTCTAGATGTACAAAGTTATTAGAGACATATCCCAACAGACAAAAGGCTGTAATTAAAGCAAAAGGTGGTTCAACAAAATACTGACACAAGGGGGTGATCCATTTTGCAACGCAGTGATTCTGTTTTTGAATTGTCTTTATTTTTGCCTGACATGTTGGTGTTATATTTTTTACTTGGATGTTATAAGTTGCTCTGAGTAATTAAAACTGGATAAACAAACTGTGTCTGTCTTTATATCAGGTTGCAAAGCAACAAAATGCGATTATTTTCAATACCCACTGTAACAATGTTGGTTGTGCAAAGCTGGGGAATGGGTAGTAAAGGTGTTAGCTATCTTTTTACACAATAACAATTTTGTTGTTGACTGTCCCTTTAATGAGACTCTTTTCTATACAGCTCTGCACATGGGGAGAACTAGAAACTGCTGAGCCAGTGTTTAGTTTTATCTATGCCTCTCCTTACCCTGGATATCAGCTCTCCAACCATACCGGTCCAGGTGCCGTTCAGTTCTGGAACTCCGTAGACTCCATCAGCAACCAGGCGGATTTTATAGTTGAAGTGCAGAATCTTGGCTAGCTCTTTTAGCATATCCATGCAGAAGCCCTCATATCGGTCGTTACCATCGAGCTCCTGGTGATTTGCCTTTAACATCAAGTATGGGTTTTCCTGAAAGAAACTGGTTCTGTTCATTACCTTCATTCTCTGATACTTGGCACATCTAATTAAATGGTCCCTTTTTCTTTCCTTATTCTCTCTAATTCATTCAACGGTTGTCAAATTTATATGAATGTTAGGAGTAATATTAGTAGCCAACCACACATGTTTAGGATCCAATTAAAAAATTAATAAACAAATTTACGTAGAATCATTTTGGGCTAGATTATAAATGGAGTGCAAAATATCACTTCTGCAAAAGCGATATTAGCGCTCCAGTTAATAATATAAGCGCATGAAAATGTGCGCTGGTATTACAAGTTAGGTGCAATGTAAATGTGACCCCACATTCGCAGTGCACGGAAGCTTTGTGCTCACAAGAGCGGCATGAGAACTGGCAAGGCAAAGGGGGGTAAGTCACGCAGCAATGGGCAGCAGATTGTAAAAATAAATGTATATGCTATATATGTAGATATGTATGTGTTAATATGTGTACAGACACTTATTAACACATAAATATATATGTATACATTCATATACATATAGATTTACAGAGAACACACAGTTCCCATAGATCACTATGAAAAGGCACTTTTCAGTGCCATTTGTTTTTCTAACACCCCACAGCCGCCAACTTTAACTTTTTTTTTTTTTAAATATGCTACATTCTTTTTTAATAATAAAAATATACATTCTTTATTTTAGGGGCAATTAGGGGTTATTTTGAGGTCTGACCTCTGGTTTATTTTCTAAGCGCTAATTGCTACCACGAGCTTGCGGTAGCAACAACCAGCCACTTGTAATGGCTGATTATTTATTGCACCCCCGTAAATGGGAAAATTTGCCAGTTTAAGGGCACGCAATAAATTAGCGCTCCACTTGTAATCTAGGCCTTAATACATTTAGAAATTGTAGAGAGATAGATACCAACACAACACCAATTAGAGTCCCACAGTGAGAACTGCCAAAACTTCCCAATATATATAGAAAAATACAGAAAAGTGGTCTCAAATAATGTAAAAAAATCCTCTTTATTGGGTTACATGGGTTAAGATCCAAACAGCCACAGCATTTTGGGATATCGCATGACTAAGGGGCGTTACCCTTAAACTTTGTGGCTGTTTGGATCATATCCCATGTAACCTAATAAACAGGACTTTCCTGCATTTTTGGAGACCACGTTTCTTTATTTTTCTCTTAATACATTTAGAGTCAGAAGTAAAATTCTAGGAGCTTTTGCTCTCTGGATGTTGCTAGTATTTGTCAATCCTTGATTTAAATATTGTATCATCTTGATATATTGTGATAAAAACATGTTTGTTTTTTAAACAAAATAATTTATAGCTTTTTTTTTCTTTTCTCTGATCTTGTCACTCTCTAGTATTTATATGTAAGCAAGGCTAACAATAAATCCATTCAAAGACTGGATTATACTAAAAGGAATAGGTGATGCAGCCTTTGATTGGTTGTATCTTTCTGTCTTATTTACATAAAATAATGTGTTGAATATGGGGTCATTTTCAATCAGGTAAAGATATAGGGCTAGATAACAAATGGCACTAATTGTTGGGCGTGACCGATATCGGCT
Source organism: Bombina bombina (assembly GCF_027579735.1). Classification (NCBI taxonomy): domain Eukaryota; kingdom Metazoa; phylum Chordata; class Amphibia; order Anura; family Bombinatoridae; genus Bombina; species Bombina bombina. The sequence continues at coordinate 343,540,011 of NC_069506.1, forward strand.
TTTTGCTTGCGTTGGAAATAGTGCGCATATTACAAGTTGAAAGTAAACATGAGAGCGCAATTGCATTTTGCGTTCATAGGGTTTTCATGACTGAGACCCTCGCATAAAGGGTTGTGTGTTAAAAAAAAAGTTACACTGAACACAATCGCCTAGATTTAGAGTTCTGCATTAGCCGTCAAAAGCAGCGTTAAGGGGTCCTAACGTTGCTTTTGGCCGTCCGCTGGTATTTAGAGTTGGCCAGGTAAAGGTGTACCGCTCACTTTCAAGCCGCGACTTTTCCGTACCGCAGATCCCCTTACGCCAATTGCGTATCCTATCTTTTCAATGGAATCTTCCTAACGCTGGTATTTAGAGTCTTGGCTGAAGTGAGCGTTACACCTCTACCGACAAGACTCCTAACGCCCATGGAAAGGCTGTAGTTAAGAGCTTTATGGGCTAACGCCGGTATATAAACCTCTTAACTACAGTGCTCTAAAGTACACTAACACCCATAAACTACCTATGTACCCCTAAACTGAGGTCCCCCCACATCGTCGCCACTATAATAAATATTTTTAACCCCTAATCTGCCGACCGCACATCGCCGCCACCTACATTATCCCTATGAACCCCTAATCTGCTGCCCCTAACATCGCCAACACCTACATAATATTTATTAACCCCAAATCTGCCCCCCCCCAACAACGCCGCCACCTAACTACAAGTATTAACCCCTAATCTGCCGACCGGACCTCGCCGCTACTCTAATAAATGTATTAACCCCTAAAGCTAAGTCTAACCCTAACACCCCCCTAAGTTAAATATAATTTTAATCTAACAAAATAAATTAAAACTTATTAACTAAAGTATTCCTATTTAAAACTAAATACTTACCTGTAAAATAAACCCTAATATAGCTACAATATAAATTATAATTATATTGTAGCTATTTTAGGATTAATATTTATTTTACAGGCAACTTTGTATTTATTTTAACCAGGTACAATAGCTATTAAATAGTTAATAACTATTTAATAGCTACCTAGTTAAAATAATTACAAAATTACCTGTAAAATAAATCCTAACCTAAGTTACAATTAAACCTAACACTACACTATCAATAAATTAATTAATTAAATAAATTACCTACAATTACATACAATTAAATAAACTAAACTAAATTACAAAAACAAACAAACACTAAATTCCAAAAAATAAAAAAAGATTACAAGAATATTAGGCTAATTACACCTACTCTAAGCCCCCTAATAAAATAAAAAAGCCCCCCAAAATAATAAAGGTCCCTACCCTATTCTAAATTAAAAAGTAATCAGCTCTTTTACCAGCCCTTAAAAGGGCTTTTTGCGGGGCATTGCCCCAAAGTAATCAGCTCTTTTGCCTGTAAAAAAAAATACACACACCCCCAATATTAAAACCCACCACCCACATACCCCTACTCTAACCCACTCAAACCCCCCTTAAATAAACCTAACACTACCCCCCTGAAGATCTCCCTATCTTGAGTCGTCTTCACCCAGCCGGGCCGAAGTCTTCATCCAATGGGGCAGAAGAGGACATCCAGACTGGCAGAAGTCTTCATCCTATTCGGGCAGAAGAGAACATCCAGACCGGCAGACATCTTCATCCAAGCGGCATCTTCTATCTTCATCCATCCGGAGCGGAGCCATCTTCCTCCCAGCTGACACAGATCCATCCTCTTCAACCGATGCCTACGTGCCGAATGAAGGTTCCTTTAAATGACATCATCCAAGATGGCGTCCCTCGAATTCCGATTGGCTGATAGGATTCTATCAGCCAATCGGAATTAAGGTAGAAAAAAATCTGATTGGCTGATTCAATCAGCCAATCAGATTCAAGTTCAATCCGATTGGCTAATCCAATCAGCCAATCAGATTGAGCTTGCATTCTATTGGCTGATCGGAACAGCCAATAGAATGCAAGCTCAATCTGATTGGCTGAATGGATCAGCCAATCGGATTGAACTTGAATCTGATTGGCTGATTCAATCAGCCAATCAGATTTTTCCTACCTTAATTCCGATTGGCTGATAGAATCCTATCAGCCAATCGGAATTCAAAGGACGCCATTTTGGATGACGTCATTTAAAGGAACCTTCATTCGGCGAGTAGGCGTCGGTTGAAGAGGATGTATCCGCGTCAGCTGGGAAGAAGATGGCTCCGCTCTGATCCGGAAGGATGAAGATAGAAGATGCCGCTTGGATGAAGATGTCTGCCGGTCCAGATGTCCTCTTCTGCCCGGATAGGATGAAGACTTCTGCCAGTCTGGATGTCCTCTTCTGCCCCATCGGATGAAGACTTCGGCCCGGCTGGGTGAAGACGACTCAAGGTAGGGAGATCTTCAGGGGGGTAGTGTTAGGTTTATTTAAGGGGGGTTTGGGTGGGTTAGAGTAGGGGTATGTGGGTGGTGGGTTTTAATGTTTGGGGGGGTTGTATTTTGTTTTTTACAGGCAAAAGAACTGATTACTTTGGGGCATGCCCCGCAAAAAGCCCTTTTAAGGGCTGGTAAAAGAGCTGATTACTTTTTAATTTAGAATAGGGTAGGGACCTTTATTATTTTGGGGGGCTTTTTTATTTTATTAGGGGGCTTAGAGTAGGTGTAATTAGCCTAATATGTAATATGTAATCTTTTTTTATTTTTTGTAATTTAGTGTTTGTTTGTTTGTTTTTTGTAATTTAGTTTAGTTTATTTAATTGTATGTAATTGTAGGTAATTTATTTAATTAATTTATTGATAGTCTAGTGTTAGGTTTAATAGTAACTTAGGTTAGGATTTATTTTATAGGTAATTTTGTAATTATTTTAACTAGGTAGCTATTAAATAGTAAATAACTATTTAATAGCTATTGTACCTAGTTAAAATAAATACAAAGTTGCCTGTAAAATAAATATAAATCCTAAAATAGCTAAGATATAATTATTCGTTATATTGTAGCTATATTAGGGTTTATTTTATAGGTAAGTATTTAGTTTTAAATAGGAATACTTTAGTTAATAAGATTTAATTTATTTCGTTAGATTAAAATTATATTTAATTTAGGGGGGGTGTTAGGGTTAGGGTTAGACTTAGCTTTAGGGGTTAATACATTTATTAGAGTAGTGGCGAGGTCCGGTCGGCAGATTAGGGGTTAATACTTGAAGTTAGGTGGCAGCGACGTTGGGGGGGGGGCAGATTAGGGGTTAATACTATTTATTATAGTGTTTGCGAGGCGGGAGTGCGGCGGTTTAGGGGTTAATAACTTTATTAGAGTAGCGGCGAGGTCCGGTCGGCAGATTAGGGGTTAATAAGTGTAGGTAGGTGGCGGCAACGTTGGGGGGGGCAGATTAGGGGTTAATAAATATAATGTAGGTGTCAGCGATGTTGGGGGCAGCAGATTAGGGGTTCATAGGGATAATGTAGGTGGCGGCGATGTACGGAGCAGCAGATTAGGGGTTAATGGTGTAATGCAGGTGTCAGCGATAGCGGGGTCGGCAGATTAGGGGTTAATAAGTGTAAGGTTAGGGGTGTTTAGACTCGGGGTTCATGTTAGGGTGTTAGGTGCAGACTTAGAAAGTGTTTCCTCATAGGAAACAATGGGGCTGCGTTGGGAGCTTAACGCTGCTTTTTTGCAGGCGTTTGAAGGTGTTAGGCTTTTTTTAAGCCCAAACTACCTCATTGTTTCCTATGGGGGAATTGTGCACAAGCACGTTTTGCCAGCTTACCGCTACCATAAGCAACGCTGGTATTGAGGGTTAAAGTGGCGGTAAATTTGGCTCAACACTCCCTTTTTGGAGCCTAACGCAGCCCTTCAGACAACTCTAAATACCAGCGTTGTTTGGAAGCAGCGGTAGGAAAAAAAGCTGCGTTAGCTACGCGGGTCTTTACCGACAAAACTCTAAATCTAGCTGAATATAAATACATTTAAAACTACAGTTACATATAAACACTATCTGATGAAAAATTAATATAAAAAAATATAAAAAAAAGTTATAAGGTTTAAAAGGTATATGGTACATCACAAGGTATTTAAATAGAAAGGGCTATAAAGTATAAATGTGTGTGTGTATATATATATATATTTATACCTGTATAGCTTTTCCTATAGGTATAGATATCTATTTTAAATTAACATTATCAGATATATACAGAAATATACATTGAATAATAAAAAGTATTTTTTTCTGTAAAGAACATAGCAATTGAAAATATGCGTAACAAGATTTATGTTTTGCGATTTAGGTCTAATGCAGTGTGGAGCGCAGAAGTTTGCACCTATGTAATTTTTGCACTCCCCATGCTTACCGCTGGTATTACGAGTTGAAAGTATATGCAATCGCTTGAGCCCAATTGTGATTTACGCTAGAATAATTACCGCAACTTCCGCATACGAGCCGGCCCATTTTTGGTACAGAATCTGGGTTATGCTTGTTTATTGGTGGCTAAATGTCAGCCACCAATAAGCAAGCGCTATCCAAGGTGCTGAACCTAAAACAGGCTGGCTCCAAAGCTTTAAATTCCTGCTTTTTAAATAAAGATAGCAAGAGAATGAAGAACAATTGATAATAGGAGTAAATTAGACAGTTACTTAAAATTGCATGTTCTTTCTGAATCATGAAAGGAAAAAATGGGTTTAGTGTCCCTTTAAATGAAACAAACAGTATAACAAAGGAATGAAATCTATGTTTATATTATAACCAATTGAAAGCAATTATTTTCGATTATGCAAGAGACCTTACAGACATGGCGAGACAGCTCATTTTCTAGGCAAACTTTATTAATTCTGGCCCAATTTGTAACAAGAAACCAAATCAAGGTATGAGTTACAAATAATAATAATTGGAAAAAACACAACCTTTTTTTTAGAAGGACAGATTACACAGGAGTGAGAGGACTTACTAGGATGGTGGTGACTACAAGAGTCTTGTTGACCAGGTTCTCAGAACTGTTGGAAGAGAAGAACCTTTTGTCCATTGTGATGCCGTTGGTGACATGCCACTGTCCAATCTGTGTGGAAAACAACAAACATGTTGTGATGACTCAGACATTAATGTTGGATTTTCACAAAACATCTGGAATATAATGCAGATAAAGTACATTTAGGACTACATTACGAGTGGTGCTTTAACTGTAGCACACAAGCAATATCGTCTTTTTTTTGTGTGACAAATAGCACACATAAAATAATGATAAATCTACAGCGCAAACAGTTCTAACACAAAAGCTCCCAAAGATCTTCTAATAAAACCTAAGTAAACTATTATAAGTAATTGGGAGCGCCTATAACATATCAGGCTGAAGTGTGATAGAATGGTGATATGCCAAATAATGCTCTATTAGAATGCCCTATTAGAAATGGTCTTCATATGTCCTATATGCCCAAATAATAATTTGATCCTTTGATAGAGTAAACGCTACATAGGAAATGGGCTTCATATGTATGATATGGGCAAATAATAATTTGATCATTTGATAGAGGAAACGACACATAGGAAATGGGCTTCATATGTATGATATGGGCAAATAATAATTTGATCCTTTGATAGAGGAAATGCCATATTGAAAATGGGCTTCATATGTCTTATATGGGCAGATACTATGTATGATTCTTGATACGTCATATGTTTTTTATGGGCAAAGTTGGGCAGGAAAATTTTTGGAAGAGAAAGTCATATTTGATTGGCTCTTAGGGGTCACAAATATGCTTTTGTACTGAGCTTGCACCATTCTTGATAAAGGCCCTTATGAGGGCTGAAACAAGTTGATGAGGTGTTATTAGCTCAAGCTTATTCACAAGTTTATGCACTATGTACACATGTAATATATTTTAGATACTACGATATTCACAGAGTTTTTTTATGGATGAAGACTAAAAATATTAAATATGATTTTTATCACTGATAAGGACACTTTCTGTATTGGATACATCTTCTGGACACATTTTTTTACACAGACTTGGAATTTTTTCACACAACTTTGACATTCTTATTACTATATGTGCATATATGCTTAAGGTTTTCTATGGTACCGGTCCAAACAAACTATTAACTGTTTTTTTTTGTTTATGCTGATGCATTATACTACATTTCATTTTGTAAAAATAAATAGATTTTTTAATTTTAACACATCACCATTCAATCAAATTTCAGCCTGAATTGTTATAGGAGCTCCCAGTTACTCATAATAGAAATAGCACTCATATTACATGTTGACAGTAAACACATTCGCTTGAGCACAATCTAATTTAATGCACGTTGGGTTAGCACAACTTGAGGGCTCGAACAAAGGGTAGGAAAAGACAAAAAGTTGCATAAAACACAACATAAATACATGTAACAGTACAGTTACACTCATATACACCACATAAATACATGTAAAAGTGCAGTTACACTCATATACACAACATAAATACATGTAAAAGTACAGTTACACTCATATAAACAACATAAATACAAGTAAAAGTACAGTTACACTCATATACACAACATAAATAAATGTAAACGTACAGTTACACTCATATACACAACATAAATACATGTAAAAATACAGTTACACTCATATAAACAACATAAATACATGTAAAAGTACAGTTACACTCATATACACAACATAAATACATGTAAACGTACAGTTACACTCATATACACAACATAAATACATGTAAAAGTACAGTTACACTCATATACACAACATAAATAAATGTAAACGTACAGTTACACTCATATACACAACATAAATACATGTAAAAGTACAGTTACACTCATATACACAACATAAATACACGTAAAAGTACAGTTTCACTCATATACACAACATTAATACATGTAAACCTATAGTTACACTCATATACACAACATAAATACATGTAAAAGTACATTTACACTCATATACACAACATAAATACATGTAAAAGTACAGTTACACTCATATACAAAACATAAATACATACATGTAAAAGTACAGTTACACTCATATACACAACATAAATACATGTAAACGTACAGTTACACTCATATACACAACACAAATACATGCAAAAGTACAGTTACACTCATATACACAACATAAATACATGTAACGTACAGTTACACTCATATACACAACATAAATACATGTAAACGTACAGTTACACTCATATACACAACATAAATACATGTAAACGTACAGTTACACTCATATACACAACATAAATACATGTAAACGTACAGTAACACTCATATACACAGCATAAATACATGTAAACGTACAGTTACACTCATATACACAACATAAATACATGTAAATGTACAGATACACCTATATACACAATATAAATACATGTAAACGTACAGTTACACTCATATACACAACATAAATACATGTAAAAGTACAGTTACACTCATATACACAACATAAATACATGTAAACGTACAGTTACACTCATATACACAACATAAATACATGTAAACGTACAGTAACACTCATATACACAGCATAAATACATGTAAACGTACAGTTACACTCATATACACAACATAAATACATGTAAATGTACAGATACACCTATATACACAATATAAATACATGTAAACGTACAGTTACACTCATATACACAACATAAATACATGTAAAAGTACAGTTACACTCATATACACAACATAAATACATGTAAACTTACAGTTAAACTCATATACACAACATAAATACATGTAAACGTACAGTTACACTCATATACACAACATAAATACATGTAAACGTACAGTTACACTCATATAAACAACATAAATACATGTAAACGTACAGTTACACTCATATACACAACATAAATACATGTAAACATACAGTTACACTCATATTCACAACATAAATACATGTAAACGTACAGTTACACTTATATACACAACATAAATACATGTAAAAGTACAGTTACACTCATATAAACAACATAAATACACGTAAACGTACAGTTACACTCATAAAAACAACATAAATACATGTAAACGTACAGTTACACTCATATAAACAACATAAATACATGTAAACGTACAGTTACACTCATATACACAACATAAATACATGTAAAAGTACAGTTACACTCATATACACAACATAAATACATGTAAACTTACAGTTAAACTCATATACACAACATAAATACATGTAAACGTACAGTTACACTCATATACACAACATAAATACATGTAAACGTACAGTTACACTCATATAAACAACATAAATACATGTAAACGTACAGTTACACTCATATACACAACATAAATACATGTAAACATACAGTTACACTCATATTCACAACATAAATACATGTAAACGTACAGTTACACTTATATACACAACATAAATACATGTAAAAGTACAGTTACACTCATATAAACAACATAAATACACGTAAACGTACAGTTACACTCATAAAAACAACATAAATACATGTAAACGTACAGTTACACTCATATAAACAACATAAATACATGTAAACGTACAGTTAGACTCATATACACAACATAAATACACGTAAACGTACAGTTACACTCATATACACAACATAAATACATTTAAACATACAGTTACACTCATATACACAACATAAATACATGTAAAAGTACAATTAGACTCATATACACAACATAAATACATGTAAAAGTACAGTTACACTCATATACATAACATAAATACATGTAAACGTACAGTTACACTCATATACACAACATAAATACATGTAAACGTACAGTTACACTCATATACACAACATAAATACATGTAAAAGTACAGTTACACACAACATAAATACATGTAAAAGTACAGTTACACTCATATACACAATATAAATACATGCAAAAGTACAGTTACACTCATATACACAACATAAATACATGTAAAAGTACAGTTTCACTCATATACACAACATAAATACATGTAAATATACAGTTACACTCATATAAACAACATAAATGCATGTAAAAGTACAGTTACACTCATATACAGAACATAAATACATGTACACGTACAGTTACACTCATATACACATTCACAACATAAATACATGTAAACGTACAGTAACACTCATATACACAACATAAATGCATGTAAAAGTACAGTTGCACTCATATACACAACATAAATACATGTAAAAGTACAGTTACACTCATATACATAACATAAATACATGTAAACGTACAGTTACACTCATATACACAACATAAATACATGTAAACGTACAGTAACCCTCATATACACAGCATAAATACATGTAAACGTACAGTTACACTCATATACACAACATAAATACATGTAAATGTACAGTTACACCTATATACACAATATAAATACATGTAAACGTACAGTTACACTCATATACACAACATAAATACATGTAAACGTACAGTTACACTCATATACACAACATAAATACATGTAAAAGTACAGTTACACACAACATAAATACATGTAAAAGTACAGTTACACTCATATACACAATATAAATACATGCAAAAGTACAGTTACACTCATATACACAACATAAATACATGTAAAAGTACAGTTTCACTCATATACACAACATAAATACATGTAAATATACAGTTACACTCATATAAACAACATAAATGCATGTAAAAGTACAGTTACACTCATATACAGAACATAAATACATGTAAACGTACAGTTACACTCATATACACATTCACAACATAAATACATGTAAACGTACAGTAACACTCATATACACAACATAAATGCATGTAAAAGTACAGTTGCACTCATATACACAACATAAATACATGTAAAAGTACAGTTACACTCATATACATAACATAAATACATGTAAACGTACAGTTACACTCATATACACAACATAAATACATGTAAACGTACAGTAACACTCATATACACAGCATAAATACATGTAAACGTACAGTTACACTCATATACACAACATAAATACATGTAAATGTACAGTTACACCTATATACACAATATAAATACATGTAAACGTACAGTTACACTCATATACACAACATAAATACATGTAAAAGTACAGTTACACTCATATACACAACATAAATACATGTAAACTTACAGTTAAACTCATATACACAACATAAATACATGTAAACGTACAGTTACACTCATATACACAACATAAATACATGTAAAAGTACAGTTACACTCATATACACAACATAAATACATGTAAACGTACAGTTACACTCATATAAACAACATAAATACATGTAAACGTACAGTTACACTCATATACACAACATAAATACATGTAAACATACAGTTACACTCATATTCACAACATAAATACATGTAAACGTACAGTTACACTTATATACACAACATAAATACATGTAAAAGTACAGTTACACTCATATAAACAACATAAATACACGTAAACGTACAGTTACACTCATAAAAACAACATAAATACATGTAAACGTACAGTTACACTCATATAAACAACATAAATACATGTAAACGTACAGTTAGACTCATATACACAACATAAATACACGTAAACGTACAGTTACACTCATATACACAACATAAATACATGTAAACATACAGTTACACTCATATACACAACATAAATACATGTAAAAGTACAATTAGATTCATATACACAACATAAATACATGTAAACGTACAGTTACACTCATATAAACAACATAAATACATGTAAAAGTACAGTTACACTCATATACAAAACATACATATATGTAACAGTACAGTTACACTCATATACACAACATATATACATGTAAACATACAGTTACACTCATATACACAACATAAATCCATGTAAACGTACAGTTACACTTATATACACAACATAAATACATGTAAAAGTACAGTTACACTCATATAAACAACATAAATACACGTAAACGTACAGTTACACTCATATAAACAACATAAATACATGTAAACGTACAGTTACACTCATATACACAACATAAATCCATGTAAACGTACAGTTACACTTATATACACAACATAAATACATGTAAAAGTACAGTTACACTCATATAAACAACATAAATACACGTAAACGTACAGTTACACTCATATAAACAACATAAATACATGTAAACGTACAGTTACACTCATATAAACAACATAAATACATGTAAACATACAGTTAGACTCATGGCTGGAGGATTGCTCCTCCACAGAGGGCTTTGACGGCCCTGGGTTACTATTGGAAAAGTTGACAGAAGACCCAGAATTTGGGAGCGGGGTGAAACTGAGAGCAACGAACATTTACCTCTCCCGAGAGCAGATGTTGGATCTCTCGGGGGTACCCTGGCTGGTATCCAATATGGTATCGCATATTGTCCAAGAATGGGAACTGGAAAAGGCATACAAGAGGCTGCTAGACCGAGTTCTGCAGCATGCCACGAAGTCTGCACGGAGCTGTGGTGCATCATGGAGGTTGGCCTCATATGAGTGGCAACAGAGCATAAGAGACGACAAGTCAGAGGGGAGCTCCTTTGGGAACTGGGAGTTTTGGACACTCCTATCCCCATAACTTCAATGGGCTGTAACTCCGGTCCCCAGAAATGAATCATGCTGATTTTTGTACTGTGGCATATGGGGACTGAGAGCTTTAAAATGACATCCTGGATGTGCCACCGCTCTACCGGGATCACCCAAAACCACCACCTCTAAGTATTGGGATTATGTGAGCCTGTGGCTCCTATGGAGGTGCCGGGCTTTCTGGAGGGGCGGGAATGGCGGGAAAATTGTGGGATTGTCCTTTGTGTTATCAAGATGAGATGTGTGTATAAAAGGAGTGTGTGTTCTCAATAAAATCAGTTTTTGTTCACCTGAAGGCTAGGCTGTCTAGTTATTTGGGTGAGCTCCAGCTAAAATCACTTTCCTGGGCTACATAGAAATCACTTTCCTGGGCTACATAGCAGCCTGTTCCAGGCAAAGGAAGGACACTCTGGCAGAGCTACTCAGTTGGAGTAGCTGGAGTCTGCCACAAGGTGGGACCCTGAGTACTGGTGCTGTCGGGCATTAGGGGTGGCTACAGGCTGTGGTCACTTGCCAGCTACATAGCTGCAGTCGGCATGGAGGAAGCAGGACCCGTTTGGTGGGGCTACCAAGTCGGGGTAGCCCGGGGAATCTGTCACATTACGTGTTTCTGGCGAGTCTTCAGACTTTCCAGAAACAGCAGTTATGAAGAAGCGGTCATAAAGACCGCTGCTCCATAACCTGTCCGCCTGCCCTGCTCTGAGCAGGCGGACAGACATCGTCGGAAATCAACCCGATCGAGTGCGATCAGGTTGATTGATACCTCCCTGCTGGCGGCCCATTGACCTCGAGTCTGCAGGGGGCGGCATTGCACCAGCAGCTCTTGTGAGCTGCTGGTGCAATGCTGAATACGGAGAGCGTATTGCTCTCCGCATTCAGCGAAGTCTTGCGGACCTGATCTGCACTGTCGGATCAGGTCCGCAAGGCCTTTGTTAAATAGAGGCCATAGTGGTATAAATAAACAGAGATATGACAGACAACATTGTTTAGAACAAAATAAAATTAAGGGACATATAAATATGTTTGGAAAAGATTTCTGACATAACACACACACACACATATATATATATATATATATATATATATATATATATATATATATATACACACACACAAGTATGTGCAAAGATATACAGTATGTACAAATTCTAGCATTAATAATAGTTTTAAAAAAATAAAAAACATGAAATAGGCATATCATGATTTATAAAAATTCAAATACACATTAATTTATGTGAAAATATCATATCAGATTGTTTGTATAACAAATAAATAAAAAATAACTTTTTATGAGATATTGTTTGTAGAGGTATAAATGTAGCTATTTCTTGGACATTAACAGATGAAAAATAAAAGATTAGCGTTAGAGAAATGTGCTTGTTCATGGACAGTAATGAAATGGTATAAATAACATTGGAAAAAAACAGAATATCCACCACATCGATGACTCTTATTTATCAACAGTCCGATGCTCATCATGCCGTACTTGACGCTCGTGTTTTTGACTGACTTTTTAAATAAATAAGGGCTTGGAAGCAGTTTCACAGCAGCGATGTCTGGCGAGCGTATTGACGCCAGCGAATGCTCCGAGATTGATGCTTTGATAAATCGGGGCCTAAGGAAGAATACGTTAACACGGTCGCAATATTCAAAGTTTAACTTTTGCGTGCATTGGGTTTTCACTAACCTTTTACTTTTAACTTGTAATACAAGCGCTACCCAATGTGCGCTAAAAGTATTTGTCTAGTGAAGTTAACGATCAAGAATAACACACATAATTTAGCCCTTTATTGAAAAAAAATGCATTATGTATTTAAATTATTTTTTTGCCTCTAAAAACAGTTTGATCATCATTCTATCTATCTATTTATCTATCTCTCATCTATGCACATATATACATATACAAATTGATGATACTTAAAACATTTTTAATAAATTATAAAAATCTGTGACTTCCTATTACTAGCTAGTATTGACAGCTCAGTAATCAATACAGCAGACTAATTTGTTCCCATGGCTTAAAATATATGGAATAACAAGAGGTTACATTTATATTTCCACTAAAGGTTTAATTTCCATTTGTGCTTCGTATTCTCAGTATCCTCAGAATGCTTCCATTGACACCCCAAATCTCTACTTATTTAAAAATCCCATCACAAACCAATCTCTATCCCTGTTCACTGTGCTCGTTAGAATGCAAACCACAAAATCAATTTGGTTTCAAAGGAGAACTCTCGATGGAACAGCCACAGTTATAAAACCATAGAAGCGTTCGTCTGTGCACAAGGGGAGGGTGGGAGATGCCATCATTTTCACTTTCTCATCCCTATATGTACAGTATATATATATATATATATATATATATATATATATATACTGCATATATTACAGTGCACTGCTGCCTAGTATAGATTGTTTACTTTGTGTAAAGAACCTTAGAAGAAGAGCCCTGTGTAACAGATTCTGTCTCTAGCTGATACAATAAATTTGTATGTACACCGCACATATAACACAATATGGATATGTAGATAGATATATATGTAAGATTAGAAAGTATAATTATGATTTAGATCAAAGTCGGGTTGCAAAAGGACCTAGCATCACATTCCTCATGCTATTTTTACTGACAGCCCCTATTTGTGTGCCTGTAAATACTAGAGTTATAATGACCAGCTCGCTACAGAGCTTTTGACCCTGCAACAATAAGCATTGGTACTACATTATAAACCATAAATACCCATGTTATTGTAATGTATTGCGCAATTGACTAATCCCAGACTAGACTTTGCTCTAGTTAACCCCACAGTTACAGTAAATGCTATAACTGTGGGAGCCCTCACAGCTATTATCACCCCCTGAAACCCTAACTGCAACATTCCATACTGCATTATCGAATTAAATTACTAACTATCCCACAGTTAACCCCTTACCCTTAGAGCGTTATTAACCCTAAGGGGCCAATTTAACATGTTGCGAATGCAGCTGTTTCCGCGCACATAAGTTAAGAAGCAACAGTCGTAAGACCGCTGCTCCTTAACTCGTCCGTCACCTCTGAGGTGGCGGACAGCAATCATCTTGATCCGATTGAGATGACGGACACTCCCTGCTAGCAGCCTATTGGCCGCCAATGTGCAGGGGCAGCATGAAATGCTTGTGCAGCGTATGCTGTCGGGATTTAGCGATGTCGGGCAGACATGATCCGCTACAGCGGATGATCTCCGTCCGACATTTGTTAAATCGGCCCCAAAGTGTGACCATACCTCTCTGCATTAACCTCTGAAACAACATTTAACAACTTAGTCATAGCTCCATTGGAAGCTGCTCTCACACACTTATCCACCTTGCAAAAGCCTAACTGCAACATTCCTTACTGCATTATCGAATCAAAACACTAATTATCCCACAGTTAACCCCTTACCCTTAGAGCATAATTAACCCTAAATGTGAACATACCCCTCTGCATTAACCTCTGAAACAACATTTAACAACCTAGTCATAGCTCCATTGGAAACTGCTCTCACGCAATTATCCACCTTTCAAAAGCAATATCTAGGACAATATTCCCAACCCTTGGGACAATCTATCTTTTTTTTCTGTTAAACTTTGCTTATTTGTATCTGTTGCTGTTCTGTATGGTAATGTAACATGCAGCAGTTACATAAATTACACTGTATGGTAACATAACATGCAGCAGTTATATAAATTACACTGTATGGTAATGTAACATGCAGCAGTTATATAAATTACACTGTATGGTAACGTAACATGCAGCAGTTATATAAATTACACTGTATGGTAACGTAACACGCAGCAGTTACATAAATTGCACTGTATGGTAATGTAACATGCAGCAGTTACATAAATTGCACTGTATGGTAATGTAACATGCAGCAGTTACATACATTGCACTGTATGGTAATGTAACATGCAGCAGTTACATAAATTACACTGTATGGTAACGTAACATACAGCAGTTATATAAATTACACTGTATGGTAATGTAACATGCAGCAGTTATATAAATTACACTGTATGGTAATGTAACATGCAGCAGTTATATAAATTACACTGTATGGTAATGTAACATGCAGCAGTTATATAAATTACACTTATGGTAATGTAACATGCAGCAGTTATATAAATTACACTGTATGGTAATGTAACATGCAGCAATTACATAAATTACACTGTATGGTAATGTAACATGCAGCAGTTATATAAATTACACTGTATGGTAACGTAACATGCAGCAGTTAAATAAATTACACTGTATGGTAATGTAACATGCAGCAGTTATATAAATTACACTGTATGGTAATGTAACATGCAGCAGTTATATAAATTACACTGTATGGTAATGTAACATGCAGCAGTTATATAAATTACACTGTATGGTAATGTAACATGCAGCAGTTATATAAATTACACTGTATGGTAATGTAACATGCAGCAGTTACATAAATTACACTCACCTAGATTACGAGTTTTGCATTACATTTTAAAGCTCAAAAAAATATAATAGCTATACCGCAAGCATTTTAGCCTGTAATGCAACGTCAATCCCGCATTAAAAAAATTATGTTTTTGCGTGGGATTTCCATAGCTCCGGTATTACAGGTTGTGCGGTGCAAGCTAAAATACTTGCGTTACAGCCTATACCGACACAATGCGTTCCACTATCTGAGACCAGTAGTTATGAGTTTTGCGCAACAAAAATGTTTCACAAAACTCATAACTAAAATGTTACAAAGTACACTAACACCCATAAACTACCTATTAACCCCTATTCCGTCACCCTCCTGCATTGCAAACACTATTTAAAGCTTATTAACCCCTAATCTGCCGCTCCCGACATCACCTCCACTAATAAAAGTTATTAGCCCCTATTCTGCCATTCCCGACATCGCCACCAATATAATAAAGTTAGTAACCCCTATTCCCCCGCACCCTAACATCGCCGACACTATAATAAAGCTATTAACCCATATTCTTCCACTCGCCGACAACGCTGCCACTAAATAAAGTTATTAACCCCTTAACCTCTGGCCTTCCACATTGCAAAAAACTAAATTAGACTATTAAGCCCTAAACCTAACAACCGCCTAACTTTAAATTAAAATTACAATATCCCTATCTTAAAATAAATAAAAACTTACCTGTGAAGTTTAAACTAACAATTAACCTAACATAACTATTATACTAAAATTAAAATAACTAACAATTAACTAAACTAAATTAAACAATAAAAAAAACTAACACTACTAAAAAAAATTAAGTCAAAAAATACAAAAAATAAAAAATACTAAATTATAAAAAATAGCAAACACTAAATTACAAAAAAATAACAAAAAACTAAATTACAAAAAAATAACAAACAAGCTAATGAAATTCTATTAGCCGATTTTAATAGCCAATAGAATTTCAGTAGCTCTCATCCTATTGGCTGATTTGAACATCCAATAGGATTTAAGTAGCTCTTATCCTATTGGCTGATTTGAATTTCAAAAATAAAACCAGCCAATAGGAATGCAAGGGATGCCATTTTGAAAAGGCTCTCTTGCTTTGAAGTATCAGTGTACGGCGATGACCGTATGAAGAGGATGCTCCGCACCGGATGTCTTCAAGGATGGGCCCTCTGCGCTGCCGGGATGAAGATAGAAGATGCCGCCTAGATGAAGATAGAAGTCGCCGCCTGGATGGATGAAGACCTCGCCGTCTGGATGAAAACTTCTCGCCGCCTGAATGTCCGGACTTCAGAAACTGTGAGTGGATCTTCAGGGGTTAGTGCTAGGTTTTTTTTCATAATCTTTTTGGGTGTTTTTTTTTTTTTTTAGAATAGGATTTGGGCTTTATGTAAAATAACTAAATGCCCTTTTAAGGGCAATGCCCATACAAATGCCCTTTTCAGGGCAATGCATAGCTTACGTTTTTGTCAGAGTTAGTTTTTTTATTTTGGGTCTTTGTATTCTTTTACAGGTAAAGAGCTGATTTCTTTAGGCCAATGCCCTACAAAAGGCCCTTTTAAGGGCTATTTGTAGTTTATTGTAGGCTAGGGTTTTTTCTTATTTTGGGGGGGATTTTTTTATTTTTATAGGGCTATAAGATTAGGTGTAATTGTTTTTATTTTGGATAATTTTGTTTCTTATTTTTTGTAATTTAGTGTTTGTTACTTATTGTAATTTAGTATTTTTTATTTTTTTTTTATTTTAGACAAATGTTTGTAGAAGTGTTATTTATTTAATGTGTAATTTAGTTTATTTAATTGGTAGTTATTTTAATTTTAGTATAATAGTTAAGTTAGGTTCATTGTTAGTTTAAACTTAGTTTTTTTAATTTCACAAGTAAGTTTTTATTTATTTTAAGTTAGGGGTTGTTAGGTAAATTGTTTAATTTATTTTGTTGCGATGTGGGGGCTGGCGGTTTAGGGGTTAATAACTTTATTTAGTGGCAGCGATGTCAGGGAGCGGCGGAATAGGGGTTAATAGCTTTATTATAGTATCGGATGGTAATGTGTGAGATGCTGCTGTGACTCTCTACAGGATGGTAATGTGTGAGATGCTGCTGTGACTCTCTACAGGATGGTAATGTGGTAGGCTGACCATATTGCCGCTTTAAAAAGGGACACATATGAAAAATACATATGTCAGGGCTGTTTTCAGGGCTGTTTAAAGAAATGGTTTTGTATAAGAACCCTCACATATGTATTTTTCATATGTGTTCCTTCTTAAAGCGGCAATATGGTCAGCCTATAATGTGGGAGATGCTGCTGTGACTCTCTACAGGATGGAAATGTGGGAGATGCTGCTGTGACTCTCTACAGGATGGTAATGTGTGAGATGCTGCTGTGACTCTCTACAGGATGGTAATGTGTGAGATGCTGCTGTGACTCTCTACAGGATGGTAATGTGTGAGATACTGCTGTAACTCTCTACAGGATGGTAATGTGTGAGATGCTGCTGTGACTCTCTACATGATGGTAATGTGTGAGATGCTGCTGTAACTCTCTACATGATGGTAATGTGTGAGATGCTGCTGTAACTCTCTACAGGATGGTAATGTGTGAGATGCTGCTGTGACTCTCTACAGGATGGTAATGTGTGAGATGCTGCTGTGACTCTCTACAGGATGGTAATGTGTGAGATGCTGCTGTGACTCTCTACAGGATGGTAATGTGTGAGGTGCTGCTGTGACTCTCTACAGGCTGGTAATGTGTGAGATGCTGCTGTAACTCTCTACAGGATGGTAATGTGTGAGATGCTGCTGTGACTCTCTACAGGATGGTAATGTGTGAGATGCTGCTGTAACTCTCTACAGGATGGTAATGTGTGAGATGCTGCTGTGACTCTCTACAGGATGGTAATGTGTGAGATGCTGCTGTGACTCTCTACAGGATGGTAATGTTTGAGATACTGCTGTGACTCTCTACAGGATGGTAATGTGTGAGATGCTGCTGTGACTCTCTACAGGATGGTAATGTGTGAGGTGCTGCTGTGACTCTCTACAGGCTGGTAATGTGTGAGATGCTGCTATAACTCTCTACAGGATGGTAATGTGTGAGATGCTGCTGTGACTCTCTACAGGATGGTAATGTGTGAGATGCTGCTGTGACTCTCTACATGATGGTAATGTGTGAGGTGCTGCTGTGACTCTCTACAGGATGGTAATGTGTGAGATGCTGCTGTGACTCTCTACAGGATGGTAATGTGGGAGATGCTGCTGTGACTCTCTACAAGATGGTAATGTGTGAGATGCTGCTGTGACTCTCTACAGGATGGTAATGTGTGAGATGCTGCTGTGACTCTCTACAGGATGGTAATGTGTGAGATGCTGCTGTAACTCTCTACAGGATGGTAATGTGTGAGATGCTGCAGTGACTCTCTACATGATGGTAATGTGTGAGATGCTGCAGTGACTCTCTACAGGATGGTAATGTGTGAGATGCTGCTGTGACTCTCTACAGGATGGTAATGTGTGAGATGCTGCTGTGACTCTCTACAGGATGGTAATGTGTGAGATGCTGCTGTGACTCTCTACAGGATGGTAATGTGTGAGATGCTGCTGTAACTCTCTACAGGATGGTAATGTGTGAGATGCTGCAGTGACTCTCTACATGATGGTAATGTGTGAGATGCTGCAGTGACTCTCTACAGGATGGTAATGTGTAAGATGCTGCTGTGACTCTCTACAGGATGGTAATGTGTGAGATGCTGCTGTGACTCTCTACAGGTTGGTAATGTGTAAGATGCTGCTGTGACTCTCTACAGGATGGTAATGTGTGAGATGCTGCTGTGACTCTCTACAGGATGGTAATGTGTAAGATGCTGCTGTGACTCTCTACAGGATGGTAATGTGTGAGATACTGCAGTGACTCTCTACAGGATGGTAATATGTGAGATACTGCTGTGACTCTCTACAGGATGGTAATGTGTGAGATGCTGCTGTGACTCTCTATAGGACGGTAATGTGTGAGATGCTGCTGTGACTCTCTACAGGATGGTAATGTGTGAGATGCTGCTGTGATTCTCTACAGGATGGTAATGTGTGAGATGCTGCTGTGACTCTCTACAGGATGGTAATGTGTGAGATGCTGCTGTGACTCTCTACAGGATGGTAATGTGTGAGATGCTGCTGTGACTCTCTACAGGATGGTAATGTGTGAGATACTGCTGTGACTCTCTACAGGATGGTAATGTGTGAGATGCTGCTGTGACTCTCTACAGGATGGTAATGTGTGAGATGCTGCTGTGACTCTCTACAGGATGGTAATGTGTGAGATGCTGCTGTGACTCTCTACAGGATGGTAATGTGTGAGATGCTGCTGTGACTCTCTACAGGATGGTAATGTGTGAGATGCTGCTGTGACTCTCTACAGGATGGTAATGTGTGAGATGCTGCTGTGACTCTCTACAGGATGGTAATGTGTGAGATGCTGCTGTAATTCTCTACAGGATGGTAATGTGTGAGATGCTGCTGTGACTCTCTACAGGATGGTAATGTGTGAGGTGCTGCTGTGACTCTCTACAGGATGGTAATGTGTGAGATGCTGCTGTGACTCTCAACAGGATGGTAATGTGTGAGATGCTGCCGTGACTCTCTACAGGATGGTAATGTGTGAGATGCTGCTGTAACTCTCTACAGGATGGTAATGTGGGAGATGCTGCTGTGACTCTCTACAAGATGGTAATGTGTGAGATGCTGCTGTGACTCTCTACAGGAGGGTAATGTGTGAGATGCTGCAGTGACTCTCTACAGGATGGTAATGTGTGAGATGCTGCTGTGACTCTCTACAGGATGGTAATGTGTGAGATGCTGCTGTGACTCTCTACAGGATGGTAATGTGTGAGATGCTGCTGTAACTCTCTACAGAATGGTAATGTGTGAAATGCTGCTGTGACTCTCTACAGGATGGTAATGTGTGAGATTCTGCTGTGACTCTCTACAGGATGGTTATGTGTGAGATGCTGCTGTGACTCTCTACAGGATGGTAATGTGTGAGATGCTGCTGTGACTCTCTACAGGATGGTAATGTGTGAGATGCTGCTGTGACTCTCTACAGGATGGTAATGTGCAACATGCTGCTGTGACTCTCTACAGGATGGTAATGTGTAAGATGCTGCTGTGACTCTCTACAGGATGGTAATGTGTGAGATGCTGCTGTGACTCTCTACAGGATGGTAATGTGTGAGATGCTGCTGTGACTCTACAGGATGGTAATGTGTGAGATGCTGCTGTGACTCTCTACAGGATGGTAATGTGTGAGATGCTGCTGTGACTCTACAGGATGGTAATGCGTGAGATTCTGCTGTGACTCTCTACAGGATGGTAATGTGTGCGATGCTGCTGTGACTCTACAGGATGGTAATGTGTGAGATGCTGCTGTGACTCTCTACAGGATGGTAATGTGTGAGATGCTGCTGTGACTCTCTACAGGATGGTAATGTGTGAGATGCTGCTGTAACTCTCTACAGGATGGTAATGTGTAACATGCTGCTGTGACTCTCTACAGGATGGTAATGTGTGAGATGCTGCTGTGACTCTCTACAGGATGGTAATGTGTGAGATGCTGCTGTGACTCTTTACAGGCTGGTAATGTGTGAGATGCTGCTATAACTCTCTACAGGATGGTAATGTGTGAGATGCTGCTGTGACTCTCTACAGGATGGAAATGTGTGAGATGCTGCTGTGACTCTCTACAGGATGGTAATGTGTGAGATGCTGCTGTAACTCTCTACAGGATGGTAATGTGTAACATGCTGCTGTGACTCTCTACAGGATGGTAATGTGTGAGATGCTGCTGTGACTCTCTACAGGATGGTAATGTGTGAGATGCTGCTGTGACTCTTTACAGGCTGGTAATGTGTGAGATGCTGCTATAACTCTCTACAGGATGGTAATGTGTGAGATGCTGCTGTGACTCTCTACAGGATGGAAATGTGTGAGATGCTGCAGTGACTCTCTACAGGATGGCAATGTGTGAGATGCTGCTGTGACTCTCTACAGGATGGTAATGTGTGAGATGCTGCAGTGACTCTCTACAGGATGGTAATGTGTGAGATGCTGCTGTGACTCTCTACAGGATGGTAATGTGTGAGATGCTGCTGTGACTCTCTACAGGATGGTAATGTGTGAGATGCTGCTGTGACTCTCTACAGGATGGTAATGTGTGAGATGCTGCTGTGACTCTCTACAGGATGGTAATGTTTGAGATGCTGCTGTGACTCTCTACAGGATGGTAATGTGTGAGATGCTGCTGTGACTCTCTACAGGATGGTAATGTGTGAGATGCTGCTGTGACTCTCTACAGGATGGTAATGTGTGAGATGCTGCAGTGACTCTCTACAGGATGGTAATGTGTGAGATGCTGCTGTGACTCTCTACAGGATGGTAATGTGTGAGATGCTGCTGTGACTCTCTACAGGATGGCAATGTGTGAGATGCTGCTGTGACTCTCTACAGGATGGTAATGTGTGAGATGCTGCTGTGACTCTCTACAGGACGGTAATGTGTGAGATACTGCTGTGACTCTCTATAAGATGGTAATGTGTGAGATGCTGCTGTGACTCTCTACAGGATGGTAATGTGTGAGATGCTGCTGTGACTCTCTACAGGATGGTAATGTGCGAGATACTGCTGTGACTCTCTATAAGATGGTAATGTGTGAGATGCTGCAGTGACTCTCTACAGGATGGTAATGTGTGAGATGCTGCTGTGACTCTCTACAGGACGGTAATGTGTGAGATACTGCTGTGACTCTCTATAAGATGGTAATGTGTGAGATGCTGCTGTGACTCTCTACAGGATGGTAATGTGTGAGATGCTGCTGTGACTCTCTACAGGATGGTAATGTGTGAGATACTGCTGTGACTCTCTATAAGATGGTAATGTGTGAGATGCTGCAGTGACTCTCTACAGGATGGTAATGTGTGAGATGCTGCTGTGACTCTCTACAGGATGGTAATGTGTGAGATGCTGCTGTGACTCTCTACAGGATGGTAATGTGTGAGATGCTGCTGTGACTCTCTACAGGATGGTAATGTGTGAGATGCTGCTGTGACTCTCTACAGGATGGTAATGTGTGAGATGCTGCTGTGACTCTCTACAGGATGGTAATGTGTGAGATGCTGATGTGACTCTCTACAGGATGGTAATGTGTGAGATGCTGCTGTGACTCTCTACAGGATGGTAATGTGTGAGATGCTGCTGTGACTCTCTACAGGATGGTAATGTGTGAGATGCTGCTGTGACTCTCTACAGGATGGTAATGTGTGAGATGCTGCTGTGACTCTCTACAGGATGGTAATGTGTGAGATGCTGCAGTGACTCTCTACAGGATGGTAATGTGTGAGATGCTGCTGTGACTCTCTACAGGATGGTAATGTGTGAGGTGCTGCTGTGACTCTCTACAGGATGGTAATGTGTGAGATGCTGCTGTGACTCTCTACAGGATGGTAATGTGTGAGATGCTGCTGTGACTCTCTACAGGATGGTAATGTGTGAGATGCTGCTGTGACTCTCTACAGGATGGTAATGTGTGAGATGCTGCTGTGACTCTCTACAGGATGGTAATGTGTGAGATGCTGCTGTGACTCTCTACAGGATGGTAATGTGTGAGATGCTGCTGTGACTCTCTACAGGATGGTAATGTGTGAGATGCTGCTGTGACTCTCTACAGGATGGTAATGTGTGAGATGCTGCTGTGACTCTCTACAGGATGGTAATGTGTGAGATGCTGCTGTGACTCTCTACAGGATGGTAATGTGTGAGATAATGCTGTGACTCTCTACAGGATGGTAATGTGTGAGATGCTGCTGTGACTCTCTACAGGATGGTAATGTGTGAGATGCTGCTGTGACTCTCTACAGGATGGTAATGTGTGAGATACTGCTGTGACTCTCTACAGGATGGTAATGTGTAACATGCTGCTGTGACTCTCTGCAGGATGGTAATGTGTGAGGTGCTGCTGTGACTCTCTACAGGATGGTAATGTGTGAGATGCTGCTGTGACTCTCTACAGGATGGTAATGTGTGAGGTGCTGCTGTAACTCTCTACAGGATGGTAATGTGTGAGATGCTGCTGTGACTCTCTACAGGTTGGTAATGTGTGAGATACTGCTGTGACTCTCTACAGGATGGTAATGTGTGAGATGCTGCTGTGACTCTCTACAGGATGGTAATGTGTGAGATACTGCTGTGACTCTCTATAAGATGGTAATGTGTGAGATGCTGCTGTGACTCTCTACAGGATGGTAATGTGTGAGATGCTGCTGTGACTCTCTACAGCAGAGCTTTCCAAACTTTTCATGTTGGTGACACACTTTTTAGACCTACATCATTTCGCGACACAGTAATTCAGTTGTACTAGCAAAAAGGACGTTAAACCAACTTGTTTTAAGAGATACAGACACATACATAAATTATATAATAACGAAATGTATTTACAAGTAACAGTATGTATGTGCAAAAATTAAAAAAAGTTTAATATCACCAATAGCTACTTACTATTTTAATGTGATGTATGAGGTTGATGGGATTAACACAATTTCTGAATATTTGGTGTAATATTAGACAAAGACACTCACATCTCATCATCAAGCATTTTTAAGTTTCCACTTCCTATCCATATATCAAGAGCAGGAGCAGCAATGCACTACTGTAAGCTAGCTTAAAAAAAACCCCACTGACTTCTGACTTCAGCTCAGCATTTAATCTGCCGCCCTCAGAGCTTGGTGAGTCCGATTGACTACTGCCCGCACTGCAAACACACTGCTGTCGCACTCACTGAGTACACATGCAGTCACAAACCGATTAAGGAGACTACACGTGCAGTCAGGAGCCAATGTGTCGCCAAAGCCGCCAATGGGAATAGTTTCAGTTCCCACTGAGCTGCACCAATTGGTTAAGATGATCTGTGACTCACTAGGTATCAATCACATGTCAACCATGTGATATGCGTAGCAGGCAGGCGGAAAGTCAGAAACCAAAAAAATAAATACATTTTAAAAAAATTGTGCTGAAGCAGGGACACACCTACACACTGCTGCCGACACACTAGTGTGTCCCGACACACAGTTTGGAAAGCACTGCTCTACAGGATGGTAATGTGTGAGATGCTGCTGTGACTCTCTACAGGATGGTAATGTGTGAGATGCTGCTGTGACTCTCTACAGGATGGTAATGTGTGAGATGCTGCTGTGACTCTCTACAGGATGGTAATGTGTGAGATGCTGCTGTGACTCTCTACAGGATGGTAATGTGTGAGATGCTGCTGTGACTCTCTACAGGATGGTAATGTGTGAGATGCTGCTGTGACTCTCTACAGGATGGTAATGTGTGAGATGCTGCTGTGACTCTTACAGGATGGTAATGTGTGAGATGCTGCTGTGACTCTCTACAGGATGGTAATGTGTGAGATGCTGTTGTGACTCTCTACAGGATGGTAATGTGTGAGATGCTGCTGTGACTCTCTACAGGATGGTAATGTGTGAGATACTGCTGTGACTCTCTACAGGATGGTAATGTGTGAGATGCTGCTGTGACTCTCTACAGGATGGTAATGTGTGAGATGCTGCTGTGACTCTCTACAGGATGGTAATTTATGAGATGCTGCTGTGACTCTCTACAGGATGGTAATGTGTGAGGTGCTGCTGTGACTCTCTACAGGATGGTAATGTGTGAGATGCTGCTGTGACTCTCTACAGGATGGTAATGTATGAGATGCTGCTGTGACTCTCTACAGGATGGTAATGTGTGAGATGCTGCTGTGGACTCTCTACAGGATGGTAATGTGTGAGATGCTGCTGTGACTCTCCTACAGGATGGTAATGTGTGAGATGCTGCTGTGACTCTCTACAGGATGGTAATGTGTGAGATGCTGCTGTGACTCTCTACAGGATGGTAATGTGAGAGATGCTGCTGTGACTCTCTACAGGATGGTAATGTGTGAGATGCTGCTGTGACTCTCTACAGGATGGTAATGTGTGAGATGCTGCTGTGACTCTCTACAGGATGGTAATGTGTGAGATGCTGCTGTGACTCTCTACAGGATGGTAATGTGTGAGATGCTGCAGTGACTCTCTAAAGGATGGTAATGTGTGAGATGCTGCTGTGACTCTCTACAGGATGGCAATGTGTGAGATGCTGCTGTGACTCTCTACAGGATGGTAATGTGTGAGATGCTGCTGTGACTCTCTACAGGATGGTAATGTGTTGAGATGCTGCAGTGACTCTCTACAGGATGGTTAATGTGTGAGATGCTGCTGTGACTCTCTACAGGATGGTAATGTGTGAGATGCTGCTGTGACTCTCTACAGGATGGTAATGTGTGAGATGCTGCTGTGACTCTCTACAGGACGGTAATGTGTGAGATACTGCTGTGACTCTCTATAAGATGGTAATGTGTGAGATGCTGCTGTGACTCTCTACAGGATGGTAATGTGTGAGATGCTGCTGTGACTCTCTACAGGATGGTAATGTGTGAGATACTGCTGTGACTCTCTATAAGATGGTAATGTGTGAGATGCTGCAGTGACTCTCTACAGGATGGTAATGTGTGAGATGCTGATGTGACTCTCTACAGGATGGTAATGTGTGAGATACTGCTGTGACTCTCTACAGGATGGTAATGTGTGAGATGCTGCTGTGACTCTCTACAGGATGGTAATGTGTGAGATGCTGCTGTGACTCTCTACAGGATGGTAATGTGTGAGATGCTGCTGTGACTCTCTACAGGATGGTAATGTGTGAGATGCTGCTGTGGACTCTCTACAGGATGGTAATGTGTGAGATGCTGCTGTGACTCTCTACAGGATGGTAATGTGTGAGATGCTGCTGTGACTCTCTACAGGATGGTAATGTGTGAGATGCTGCTGTGACTCTCTACAGGATGGTAATGTGTGAGATGCTGCAGTGACTCTCTACAGGATGGTAATGTGTGAGATGCTGCTGTGACTCTCTACAGGATGGTAAATGTGTGAGATGCCTGCTGTGACTCTCTACAGGATGGTAATGTGTGAGATGCTGCTGTGACTCTCTACAGGATGGTAATGTGTGAGATGCTGCTGTGACTCTCTACAGGATGGTAATGTGTGAGATGCTGCTGTGACTCTCTACAGGATGGTAATGTGTGAGATGCTGCTGTGACTCTCTACAGGATGGTAATGTGTGGAAATGCTGCTGTGACATACGCTCTACAGGATGTAATGTGTGAGATGCTGCTGTGACTCTCTACAGGATTGGTAATGTGTGAGATGCTGTTGTGACCTCTCTACAGGATGGCAATGTGTGAGGATGCTGCTCGTGACCTCTACAGGATGGTAATGTGTGAGATAGCTGCGGTGACTCTCTACAGGACGTTAATGTTGTTGAGATGCTTGCTGGGACTCTCTATCAGGATGGCAGAATGTGTGAGATGCAGCTGTGTCTCTCTACAGGATGGTAATGTAGTGTGATGCTGCTGTGACTCTCTACAGGGATGGTAATGTGTGAGCTGCTGCTGTGACTCTCTACAGGATGGTATGTGTGAGATGCTGCTGTGACTCTCTACAGGATGGTAATGTGTGAGATGCTGCTGTGACTCTCTACAGGATGGTAATGTGTGAGATGCTGCTGTGACTCTCTACAGGATGGTTAATGTGTGAGATGCTGCTGTGACTCTCTACAGGATGGTAATGTGTGAGATGCTGCTGTGACTCTCTACAGGATGGTAATGTGTGAGATGCTGCTGTGACTCTCTACAGGATGGTAATGTGTGAGATGCTGCTGTGACTCTCTACAGGATGGTAATGTGTGAGATGCTGCTGTGACTCTCTACAGGATGGTAATGTGTGAGATGCTGCTGTGACTCTCTACAGGATGGTAATGTGTGAGATAGCTGCTGTGACTCTCTACAGGATGGTAATGTGTGAGATGCTGCTGTGACTCTCTACAGGATGGTAATGTGTGAGATGCTGCTGTGACTCTCTACAGGATGGTAATTTGTGAGATGCTGCTGTGACTCTCTACAGGATGGTAATGTGTGAGATGCTGCTGTGACTCTCTACAGGATGGTAATGTGTGAGATGCTGCTGTGACTCTCTACAGGATGGTAATGTGTGAGATGCTGCTGTGACTCTCTACAGGATGGTAATGTGTGAGATGCTGCTGTGACTCTCTACAGGATGGTAATGTGTGAGATGCTGCTGTGACTCTCTACAGGATGGTAATGTGTGAGATGCTGCTGTGACTCTCTACAGGATGGTAATGTGTGAGATGCTGCTGTGACTCTCTACAGGATGGTAATGTGTGAGATGCTGCTGTGACTCTCTACAGGATGGTAATGTGTGAGGATGCTGCTGTGACTCTCTACAGGATGGGTAATGTGTGAGATGCTGCTGTGACTCTCTACAGGATGGTAATGTGTGAGATGCTGCTGTGACTCTCTACAGGATGGTAATGTGTGAGATGCTGCTGTGACTCTCTACAGGATGGTAATGTGTGAGATGCTGCTGTGACTCTCTACAGGATGGTAATGTGTGAGATGCTGCTGTGACTCTCTACAGGATGGTAATGTGTGAGATGCTGCTGTGACTCTCTACAGGATGGTAATGTGTGAGATGCTGCTGTGACTCTCTACAGGATGGTAATGTGTGAGATGCTGCTGTGACTCTCTACAGGATGGTAATGTGTGAGGTGCTGCTGTGACTCTCTACAGGATGGTAATGTGTGAGATGCTGCTGTGACTCTCTACAGGATGGTAATGTATGAGATGCTGCTGTGACTCTCTACAGGATGGTAATGTGTGAGATGCTGCTGTGACTCTCTACAGGATGGTAATGTGTGAGATGCTGCTGTGACTCTCTACAGGATGGTAATGTGTGAGATGCTGATGTGACTCTCTACAGGATGGTAATGTGTGAGATGCTGCTGTGACTCTCTACAGGATGGTAATGTGTGAGGTGCTGCTGTGACTCTCTACAGGATGGTAATGTGTGAGATGCTTTTTTGACTCTCTACAGGATGGTAATGTGTGAGATGCTGCTGTGACTCTCTACAGGACGGTAATGTGTGAGATGCTGCTGTGACTCTCTACAGGATGGTAATGTGTGAGATGCTGCAGTGACTCTCTACAGGATGGTAATGTGTGAGATGCTGCTGTGACTCTCTACAGGATGGTAATGTGTGAGATGCTGCTGTGACTCTCTACAGGATGGTAATGTGTGAGATACTGCTGTGACTCTCTACAGGATGGTAATGTGTGAGATGCTTTTTTGACTCTCTACAGGATGGTAATGTGTGAGATGCTGCTGTGACTCTCTACAGGACGGTAATGTGTGAGATGCTGCTGTGACTCTCTACAGGATGGTAATTGTGTGAGATGCTGCTGTGACTCTCTACAGGATGGTAATGTGTGAGATGCTGCTGTGACTCTCTACAGGATGGTAATGTGTGAGATGCTGCTGTGACTCTCTACAGGATGGTAATGTGTGAGATGCTGATGTGACTCTCTACAGGATGGTAATGTGTGAGATGCTGCTGTGACTCTCTACAGGATGGTAATGTGTGAGGTGCTGCTGTGACTCTCTACAGGATGGTAATGTGTGAGATGCTTTTTGACTCTCTACAGGATGGTAATGTGTGAGATGCTGCTGTGACTCTCTACAGGACGGTAATGTGTGAGATGCTGCTGTGACTCTCTACAGGATGGTAATTTGTGAGATGCTGCTGTGACTCTCTACAGGATGGTAATGTGTGAGATGCTGCTGTGACTCTCTACAGGATGGTAATGTGTGAGATACTGCTGTGACTCTCTACAGGATGGTAATGTGTGAGATGCTTTTTTGACTCTCTACAGGATGGTAATGTGTGAGATGCTGCTGTGACTCTCTACAGGACGGTAATGTGTGAGATGCTGCTGTGACTCTCTACAGGATGGTAATGTGTGAGATGCTGCTGTGACTCTCTACAGGATGGTAATGTGTGAGATGCTGCTGTGACTCTCTACAGGATGGTAATGTGTGAGATGCTGCTGTGACTCTCTACAGGATGGTAATGTGTGAGATGCTGCTGTGACTCTCTACAGGATGGTAATGTGTGAGATGCTTTTTTGACTCTCTACAGGATGGTAATGTGTGAGATGCTGCTGTGACTCTCTACAGGACGGTAATGTGTGAGATGCTGCTGTGACTCTCTACAGGATGGTAATTTGTGAGATGCTGCTGTGACTCTCTACAGGATGGTAATGTGTGAGATGCTGCTGTGACTCTCTACAGGATGGTAATGTGTGAGATGCTGCTGTGACTCTCTACAGGATGGTAATGTGTGAGGTGCTGCTGTGACTCTACAGGATGGTAATGCGTGAGATGCTGCTGTGACTCTCTACAGGATGGTAATGTGTGAGATGCTGCTGTGACTCTCTACAGGATGGTAATGTGTGAGATACTGCTGTGACTCTCTACAGGATGGTAATGTGTGAGATGCTGCTGTGACTCTCTACAGGATGGTAATGTGTGAGATACTGCTGTGACTCTCTACAGGATGGTAATGTGTGAGATGCTGCTGTGACTCTCTACAGGATGGTAATGTGTGAGATGCTGCTGTGACTCTCTACAGGATGGTAATGTGTGAGATACTGCTGTGACTCTCTACAGGATGGTAATGTGTGAGATGCTGCTGTGACTCTCTACAGGATGGTAATGTGTGAGATACTGCTGTGACTCTCTACAGGATGGTAATGTGTGAGATGCTGCTGTGACTCTCTACAGGATGGTAATGTGTGAGATGCTGCTGTGACTCTCTACAGGATGGTAATGTGTGAGATGCTGCTGTGACTCTCTACAGGATGGTAATGTGTGAGGTGCTGCTGTGACTCTCTACAGGACGGTAATGTGTGAGATGCTGCTGTGACTCTCTACAGGATGGTAATGTGTGAGATGCTGCTGTGACTCTCTACAGGATGGTAATGTGTGAGATGCTGCTGTGACTCTCTACAGGATGGTAATGTGTGAGATACTGCTGTGACTCTCTACAGGATGGTAATGTGTGAGATGCTGCTGTGACTCTCTACAGGATGGTAATGTGTGAGATACTGCTGTGACTCTCTACAGGATGGTAATGTGTGAGATGCTGCTGTGACTCTCTACAGGATGGTAATGTGTGAGATGCTGCTGTGACTCTCTACAGGATGGTAATGTGTGAGATGCTGCTGTGACTCTCTACAGGATGGTAATGTGTGAGATGCTGCTGTGACTCTCTACAGGATGGTAATGTGTGAAATGCTGCTGTTACTCTTTACAGGATGGTAATGTGTGAGATGCTGCTGTGACTCTCTACAGGATGGTAATGTGTGAGATGCTGCTGTGACTCTCTACAGAATGGTAATGTGTGAGATGCTGCTGTGACTCTCTACAGGATGGTAATGTGTAAGATGCTGCTGTGACTCTCTACAGGATGGTAATGTGTGAGATGCTGCTGTGACTCTCTACAGGATGGTAATGTGTGAAATGCTGCTGTTACTCTTTACAGGATGGTAATGTGTGAGATGCTGCTGTGACTCTCTACAGGATGGTAATGTGTGAGATGCTGCTGTGACTCTTTACAGGATGGTAATGTGTAAAATGTTTTTTGCATCCCTGCTTTCCCTAAAGCTCTGTATTTCTAAATTTAACATTTAATAATTAAGGCTTTTTAAAGGATCCCAAAATCCCTTCTCATTGCCCTTCAGCGGGAGAGATGACGCAATGTCAGGACAGAGTCATAATTTGACAGCTAAAACCTGCCAGACAGCAGCCGGCTTCTATTAGGATCAGCTTCTGCAGCAGTAATGAGAAATTTGTAATGCCGCTGCCCACTGAGGTACTTTGCTATCTCAATTCTGATTATTTCCTATTGTCAGGAATAAAGGTTGGTATTCCATGGCTCCTTGAATTCGCTCTCCCTTTGAAGATTTATTGATTGAGATTTTATAGTGTCTATTATTTCTGTAAATTATTTTTCTTTCATCCTAGCAAAACAGCTACCTTAAAAAGACATCCTAGTCAGTGTATGGGGCATATTTATCAATGTGCGAGCGGAGATGATAGGAAGTAGCGTATCATGTCCACTGCACATCGATAAATGCCGACAGCATACTCTGTCCGCATATATCATTGCACCAGCAGTTCTTGTGAACTGCTGGTGCAATGCCGCCCCCTGCAGATTTGTGGCCAATCGGCCGCTAGCAGGGGGTGTCAATCAACCCGATCGTATTTGATCGGGTTGATTTCTGTCCGCTGCTTTAGAGCAGACGGACAAGTTATGTAACAGCGGTCTTTAGCTTGATAAATATGCCCCTATGTATGTGTACATATGTATGTATGTAAAATATATATATACAGAACATGGAAGGGGACTGCATTCTCAGACTGGACTGGGTACACATTACAGGTTTGGGTGCAAGAACCATAGGGAAAATTACAAAACAAATTTGTTTTGTAATTTTCCTTGTGGTTCTTGCACCCAGATCTGTCTGGGGTTAACTGCCTGTGAGTGCTATTGAGCACCCAGGGCTGAACATGTTGCAGGGTCATGGATGTGTATCCAGTCCAGTCTGAGAGTGCAATCCCCTTCCATGTTTTGTATATGTCTAGGGCAGTGATTTGCAACCTTTTTTTTGCCGTGGCACACTTTTTTACATTAAAAAATCCTGCGGCACACCACCATCCCAAAATTTTACAAAATGACACATTGTAGCCTAATACAGGATATATATATATATACACATACTGTATATACACACACACTGTACTGTGCTGTCATGCCATGCCTCCTACAAACTATACATGACATATTGACATTCTTTTACAAACAATCATAATGATTGCCTGTGAATGAATGTCAATATCATGGTTGTAAATGATGCCTGATGAGCCTGTCACATACCTCCCAATATTTCAAAATTTGAAAGAGGGACAACCCCGCACTGTTGTCAATCTGCCGCGGCACACCTGAGGATCTCTTACGGCACACCTGAGGATCTCTTACGGCACACCTGAGGATCTCTTACGGCACACCTGAGGATCTCTTACGGCACACCTGAGGATCTCTCACGGCACACTGGTTGAAAAACACTGGTCTAGGGTGTTTACATAAGCCTGTGCACCCTTCCCTTGTTCCCTGTTTGTTGGATTGAGAGCTTGCATTGTGTCGCTGTTTTAGGCTCCCAGGTTTTGGAAAGGACCTTGATGTGGTACCTGGGCTTGTCCCATTTGGCCAAATGCGGTAACTAACCCTTCCATTTTTGCTTTTAATCTTAGCTGAGAGCTTGTAAGTGAGTGCTGGACTTTCTATATATATATATATAATCCTTTTATACTGAGTTAAGAACAAGACTATTTCTTCTATATATTGACGTCAATAATAAAGGTTGGTATTCCATGGCTCCCTGAATTCTCTCTCCATTTGATGATTTATTGATTGAGTTTTAATAGTGTCTATTTTTTCTGTATTTTTTTTTTATCCTAGCAAAACAGCTATCTTAAAAAGACATCCAATTCAGTGTATGTATGTTTATAATTTTATGCTGAGTGAAGAACAAGACTATTTCTTCTATATATATTTGTGAATGTGTGTGGATGTGTGTGGATGTGTATGTCTGTTTGTATGATTATGTGTGTGTGTAGGTATATATGTCTGTTTGTATGTGTATGTGTGTGTGTAGGTATATATGTCTGTTTGTATGTGTATGTGTGTGTGTAGGTATATATGTCTGTTTGTATGTTTATGTGTGTAGGTATATATGGCTGTTTGTATGTGTATGTGTGTGTGTAGGTATATATGTCTGTTTGTATGTGTATGTGTGTGTGTAGGTATATATGTCTGTTTGTATGTGTATGTGTGTGTGTAGGTATATATGTCTGTTTGTATGATTATGTGTGTGTGTAGGTATATATGTCTGTTTGTATGTGTATGTGTGTGTGTAGGTATATATGTCTGTTTGTATGTGTATGTGTGTGTGTAGGTATATATGTCTGTTTGTATGTTTATGTGTGTAGGTATATATGGCTGTTTGTATGTGTATGTGTGTGTGTAGGTATATATGTCTGTTTGTATGTGTATGTGTGTGTGTGGGTATATATGTCTGTTTGTATGTGTATGTGTGTGTGTAGGTATATATGGCTGTTTGTATGTGTATGTGTGTGTGTAGGTATATATGTCTGTTTGTATGTGTGTGTGTAGGTATATATGTCTGTTTGTATGTTTGTGTGTAGGTATATATGTCTGTTTGTATGTGTAGGTATATATGTCTGTTTGTATGTGTATGTGTGTGTAGGTATATATGTCTGTTTGTATGTGTATGTGTGTGTGTAGGTATGTATGTCTGTTTGTATGTGTGTGTGTGTGTAGGTATATATGTCTGTTTGTATGTGTATATGTGTGTGTAGGTATATATGTCTGTTTGTATGTTTATGTGTGTAGGTATATATGGCTGTTTGTATGTGTATGTGTGTGTGTAGGTATATATGGCTGTGTGTATGTGTATGTGTGTGTGTAGGTATATATGTCTGTTTGTATGTGTGTGTGTAGGTATATATGTCTGTTTGTATGTTTGTGTGTAGGTATATATGTCTGTTTGTATGTGTAGGTATATATGTCTGTTTGTATGTGTATGTGTGTGTAGGTATATATGTCTGTTTGTATGTGTATGTGTGTGTGTAGGTATATATGTCTGTTTGTATGTGTATGTGTGTGTGTAGGTATGTATGTCTGTTTGTATGTGTGTGTGTGTAGGTATATATGTCTGTTTGTATGTGTATGTGTGTGAGTAGGTATATATGTCTGTTTGTATGTGTATGTGTGTGTAGGTATATATGTCTGTTTGTATGTGTGTGTGTGTAGGTATATATGTCTGTTTGTATGTGTATGTGTGTGAGTAGGTATATATGTCTGTTTGTATGTGTATGTGTGTGTGTAGGTATATATGTCTGTTTGTATGTTTATGTGTGTAGGTATATATGGCTGTTTGTATGTGTATGTGTGTGTGTAGGTATATATGTCTGTTTGTATGTGTATGTGTGTGTGTAGGTATATATGTCTGTTTGTATGTGTATGTGTGTGTGTAGGTATATATGTCTGTTTGTATGTTTGTGTGTAGGTATATATGTCTGTTTGTATGTGTAGGTATATATGTCTGTTTGTATGTGTATGTGTGTGTAGGTATATATGTCTGTTTGTATGTGTATGTGTGTGTGTAGGTATATATGGCTGTTTGTATGTGTATGTGTGTGTGTAGGTATGTATGTCTGTTTGTATGTGTGTGTGTGTAGGTATATATGTCTGTTTGTATGTGTATGTGTGTGTGTAGGTATATATGGCTGTTTGTATGTGTATGTGTGTGTGTAGGTATATATGTCTGTTTGTATGTGTATGTGTGTGTGTAGGTATATATGTCTGTTTGTATGTTTATGTGTGTAGGTATATATGGCTGTTTGTATGTGTATGTGTGTGTGTAGGTATATATGTCTGTTTGTATGTTTGTGTGTAGGTATATATGTCTGTTTGTATGTGTAGGTATATATGTCTGTTTGTATGTGTATGTGTGTGTAGGTATATATGTCTGTTTGTATGTGTATGTGTGTGTGTAGGTATATATGGCTGTTTGTATGTGTATGTGTGTGTGTAGGTATGTATGTCTGTTTGTATGTGTGTGTGTGTAGGTATATATGTCTGTTTGTATGTGTATGTGTGTGTGTAGGTATATATGTCTGTTTGTATGTGTATGTGTGTGTGTAGGTATATATGTCTGTTTGTATGTGTATGTGTGTGTGTAGGTATATATGTCTGTTTGTATGTGTATGTGTGTGTGTAGGTATATATGTCTGTTTGTATGTTTGTGTGTAGGTATATATGTCTGTTTGTATGTGTAGGTATATATGGCTGTTTGTATGTGTATGTGTGTGTAGGTATATATGTCTGTTTGTATGTGTATGTGTGTGTGTAGGTATATATGTCTGTTTGTATGTGTATGTGTGTGTGTAGGTATGTATGTCTGTTTGTATGTGTGTGTGTGTAGGTATATATGTCTGTTTGTATGTGTATGTGTGTGTGTAGGTATATATGGCTGTTTGTATGTGTATGTGTGTGTGTAGGTATATATGTCTGTTTGTATGTGTATGTGTGTGTAGGTATGTTTGTATGTGTATGTGTGTGTAGGTATATATGTCTGTTTGTATGTGTATGTGTGCAGTGGCGTCACTAGGGGGGGGGGGCGGGGGGGGCGGGCCGCACCCGGGTGACACCCTCCAGGGGGTGACACCAAAAAAAAAAAAAATTTTTTTTTTTTTTAAATTTTATTGAAATTCAAAGAAATACAATGTTGAGATGCATAGATTATTTTATTTGAGGCTGACATTTGTGAACATTAGTGGGACTGGGGAAGTTGTAGACACACAATTTTTTTGCCCCTTGAGCCAGTGCTGCAATTTCAACAAATAGTTTTCCCGGCTGCTTTTGCTTGTTTGTACTTTGCTCCTCCCCTGCCCAATTTCACTATGAATGTTGTGGGTGTGCCGTGGGGCTTGCAAAGTTGCGCTGCTAGCCTAAACCTGCCTGCCTATCTGTGCTCACTGCTCAGTGACACGCGGCCCAGGGCTGTGCACTGACAGACTTGGAACAGAGTCAGAGAGCAGAATTTTCATAGTTTGCGCGCCTAAACCTTTTCTTCAGTGATTTATTTTAGAGTGCTCTGTTTATCTTTCATTTGATGTTCTGCTGAGCCAGGGAGCAGCTCAGGGCATGAGCTTCCTAATTAATGCAGTGCAGTTTACATATTTTGTATGTGTGTGTCTGAGTTTTTGTGTGTCTCAGTGTTTTTGTGTGTGTGTTTTTGTATGTCTGTCTGAGTGTGTTTCTGAGTGTTTGTGTGTGCATCTGAGTATGTGTTTAAGTGTGTCTGAGTGTTTGTATGTGTGTTTGCCTGTGTTTTTGTGTGTGTCTGCTTTCTGGGGGGGGGGGTGACACCATGACTTACCGCACCGGGTGACACCAACCCTAGTGACGCCACTGTATGTGTGTGTGTAGGTATATATGTCTGTTTGTATGTGTATGTGTGTGTGTAGGTATGTATGTCTGTTTGTATGTGTGTGTGTGTAGGTATATATGTCTGTTTGTATGTGTATGTGTGTGTGTAGGTATATATGTCTGTTTGTATGTTTATGTGTGTAGGTATATATGGCTGTTTGTATGTGTATGTGTGTGTGTAGGTATATATGTCTGTTTGTATGTGTATGTGTGTGTGTAGGTATATATGTCTGTTTGTATGTGTATGTGTGTGTGTAGGTATGTATGTCTGTATGTGTGTGTGTGTAGGTATATATGTCTGTTTGTATGTGTATGTGTGTGTGTAGGTATATATGTCTGTTTGTATGTGTATGTGTGTGTAGGTATATATGTCTGTTTGTATGTGTATGTGTGTGTGTAGGTATATAAGTCTGTTTGTATGTGTATGTGTGTGTGTAGGTATGTATGTCTGTTTGTATGTGTGTGTGTGTGTAGGTATATATGGCTGTTTGTATGTGTATGTGTGTGTGTAGGTATATATGTCTGTTTGTATGTGTATGTGTGTGTGTAGGTATATATGTCTGTTTGTATGTGTATGTGTGTGTAGGTATATATGTCTGTTTGTATGTGTATGTGTGTGTGTAGGTATATAAGTCTGTTTGTATGTGTATGTGTGTGTGTAGGTATGTATGTCTGTTTGTATGTGTGTGTGTGTAGGTATATATGGCTGTTTGTATGTGTATGTGTGTGTGTAGGTATATATGTCTGTTTGTATGTGTATGTGTGTGTGTAGGTATATATGGCTGTTTGTATGTGTATGTGTGTGTGTAGGTATATATGGCTGTTTGTATGTGTGTGTGTGTGTGTAGGTATATATGGCTGTTTGTATGTGTGTGTGTGTGTGTAGGTATATATGGCTGTTTGTATGTGTGTGTGTGTGTGTAGGTATATATGGCTGTTTGTATGTGTGTGTGTGTGTGTAGGTATATATGGCTGTTTGTATGTGTATGTGTGTGTGTAGGTATATATGTGGACATATACCGCGACAGGCTTTATGAATTTAAAGGGACAGTCAACATCAGAATTTTTGTTGTTTAAAATTATAGATAATCCCTTTATCACCTATTCCCCTGTTTTTCATAACCAACACTGTTATATAAATACACCTTTTACCTCTGTGATTACCTTGTATCTAAGCTTCTGCCCCTTATTTCAGTTTTTGACAGACTTGCATTTTAACCAATCAGTGCTCATTCCAGGGTAACTTCACGTGCATGAGCTCAATCTTATCTATATGAAACACATGAACTAACACCCTCTAGTGGTGAAAAAC
Organism: Bombina bombina; assembly: GCF_027579735.1. Taxonomy (NCBI): domain Eukaryota; kingdom Metazoa; phylum Chordata; class Amphibia; order Anura; family Bombinatoridae; genus Bombina; species Bombina bombina. The sequence goes on from NC_069506.1 coordinate 343,578,385, forward strand.
TGTCAAAATGCTTTCAGATTAGAGGCGGCCTTCAAGGTCTAAGAAATTAGCACATGAACCTCCTAGGTTTAGCATTCAACTAAGAATACCAAGTGAACAAAGCAAAATTGGTGATAAAAGTAAATTGGAAAGTTGTTTAAAATCACATGCCCTATCTGAATCATGGATGTTTATTAAGTATATTTCTGTTTTCTTAATGCAACTCCCCCCCCCTACCCTTTATGCAAGCTCTCAAGTAGCGCTAACCCAATGAGTGTAAACCCACTGAGTGTAAATTGTGATTGTGCTCAAGCAAACGAGTAATATGCATTTAATTTCTGTTGATGGCAAAAAAACATAAAAACCTGATATCGCTTGTGTGTGACAGCGTGCCACTTATAATCTAGGCCTTAAAGGGACAGTCTACACTAAAATTGTTATTGTTTAAAAAGATTGATAATGCGTTTACTACCCATTCCCCAGCTTTGCACTAAAAAACATTGTTATATTAATATACTTTATAACATTTAAATCTCTAAATTTCTGCCTGTTTCTAAGCCACTACAGACAGCCTCTTAATCACATGCTTTTTTATTTGCTTTTCACAAAAGGAGACTGCTAGTTCATGTGGGCCAAATTATAGATAACAATATGCTCACGGCCGTGAGTTCTGCACAACACAGCTAAAATGCAAGTCAGTAGATAATAAATAAAATGTCATGTGATCAGGGGGCTGTCAGAAGATGCTTAGATACAAGGTAATCACAGAGGTAAAAAGTGTATTAATATAACTGAGATAAGGAGCAGTCTGCAGAGGCTTAGATACAAGGTAATCACAGAGGTAAAAAGTGTATTAATATTACTGAGATAAGGAGCAGTCTGCAGAGGCTTAGATACAAGGTAATCACAGAGGTAAAAAGTATATTAATATAACTGAGATAAGGAGCAGTCTGCAGAGGCTTAGATACAAGGTAATCACAGAGGTAACAAGTATATTAATATAACTGAGATAAGGGGCAGTTTGCAAAGGCTTAGATACAGGGTAATCACATAGGTAAAAAGTATATTAATATAACTGAGATAAGGAGCAGTCTGTAGAGGGTTAGATACAGGGTAATCACATAGGTAAAAAGTATATTAATATAACTGTGATAAGGAGCAGTTTGCAGAGGCTTAGATACAAGGTAATCACAGAGGTAAAAACTATATTAATATAACTGAGATAAGAAGCAGTCTGCAGAGGCTTATATACAAGGTAATCACAGAGGTAAAAGGTATATTAATATAACTGAGATAAGGAGCAGTCTGCAGAGGCTTAGATACAAGGTAATCACAGAAGTAAAAAGTTTATTAATATAACTGAGATAAGGAGCAGTTTGCAGAGGCTTAGATACAAGGTAATCACAGAAGTAAAAAGTATATTAATATAACTGAGATAAGGAGCAGTCTGCAGAGGCTTAGATACAAGGTAATCACAGAGGTAAAAAGTATATTAATATAACTGAGATAAGGAGCAGTCTGCAGAGGCTTAGATACAAGGTAATCACAGAGGTAACAAGTATATTAATATAACTGATATAAGGAGCAGTCTGCAAAGGCTTAGATACAGGGTAATCACATAGGTAAAAAGTATATTAATATAACTGAGATAAGGAGCAGTCTGTAGAGGGTTAGATACAGGGTAATCACATAGGTAAAAAGTATATTAATATAACTGTGATAAGGAGCAGTTTGCAGAGGCTTAGATACAAGGTAATCACAGAGGTAAAAACTATATTAATATAACTGAGATAAGGAGCAGTCTGCAGAGGCTTAGATACAAGGTAATCACAGAGGTAAAAAGGTTATTAATATAACTGAGATAAGGAGCAGTCTGCAGAGGCTTAGATACAAGGTAATCACAGAGGTAAAAAGTATATTAATATAACTGAGATAAGGAGCAGTTTGCAGAGGCTTAGATACAAGGTAATCACAGAAGTAAAAAGTATATTAATATAACTAAGATAAGGAGCAGTCTGCAGAGGGTTAGATACAGGGTAATCACAAAGGTAAAACGTATATTAATATAACTGAGATAAGGAGCAGTCTGCAGAGGCTTAGATACAAGGTAATCACAGAAGTAAAAAGTATATTAATATAACTGAGAAAAGGAGCAGTCTGCAGAGGCTTAGATACAAGGTAATCACATAAGTACAATGTATATTAATATAACTGAGACAAGGAGCAGTCTGCAGAGGCTTAGATACAAGGTAATCACAGAGGTAAAAAGTATATTAATATAACTGAGATAAGGAGCAGTTTGCAGAGGCTTAGATACAAGGTAATCACAGAGGTAAAATGTATATTAATATAACTGAGATAAGGAGCAGTCTGCAGAGGGTTAGATACAGGGTAATCACAAAGGTAAAACGTATATTAATATAACTGAGATAAGGAGCAGTCTGCAGAGGCTTAGATACAAGGTAATCACAGAGGTAAAATGTATATTAATATAACTGAGATAAGGAGCAGTCTGTAGAGGCTTAGATACAAGGTAATTACAGAGGTAAAATGTATATTAATATAACTGAGATAAGGAGCAGTCTGCAGAGGCTTAGATACAAGGTAATCACAGAGGTAAAAAGTATATTAATATAACTGAGATAAGGAGCAGTCTGCAGAGGCTTAGATACAAGGTAATTACAGAGGTAAAATGTATATTAAGATAACTGAGATAAGGAGCAGTCTGCAGAGGCTTAGATACAAGGTAATCACAGAGGTAAAAAGTATTTTAATATAACTGTGTTGGTTAAGCAAAACAAGGGAATGGGTAATTAATGGATTATCTATCTTTTAAAACAATAACAATTCTATTGTAGTCTGTACCTTTAAAGAGGTATCTCCATATAGGTAGGGGAGGTGGGTAGTTTGGCTTTAGTCTGATGTTTTAGAGATTATGTTTTTGAATCCCCATCATGAGAGGTGAGATCTTTTTACTCACAGAACAGAGGAATAAGGAGAGTCAAGGAAAGAAGTTCTAATATACCAGGGCTCTTGAGGGTCATGTTTATTTCTAATTGAGTTCACCTATTGTGTCATATAACTTCTCTATATAACTCCCTGAGCCCCCCTCCCCTGTCGCTGCATATAATCCATTCCAATATTTCATCTTTGATATAATTCTAATAATTCCGTGTCTCGCTGACCAGTAGATCTCTTCGCTTTAACTCGTCCTATTGCTCAATGTAATCACTCCCTAAACGTATCCTATTGCTCAATATAAGACCTCTCAATTACTCTTAATGCTTCATATAACCTCCCTTTAGAAGGACAGAAAAACATTGAGATTGTAATATAAAATGTTCAATTATGTATAGTTAAAAAATCTACCCATATCATTTATTTTACCCTCTTTTCCCGTAATTACAAGAAAAGAGGGTAAAATAAATGATAAAAGCATATTGCACATAATGGCAAACTTCCCAACCCTAACTCTGTGCCATTTCTGTCCCTGATTGGCTTCAGCAAAGATTATAAAATAACAATGTCCGTGGCTAGGTTTATCTACTCCAACAAGTCTATATTCGCACCTCCAAATACAGTGATGGGGGAAGTTTGGTCATTGAAAAATGTTTGCAGCAAACAAGGGGATCAAACATTCCAAAAACTTTTAAATTCCCTCAGTATGTTAGTTTATTGAAAGATTGCACAAAATATTATATAAATAATGTGTTTACTGTCCATTTAACGCCTTCTATTGCTCCAAAAAGAACTACATGTCAATAACTCCTTCTATTGCTGCATATAACCGCTCTCTATAATTTGTTCTATTCCTCCACATACAATTTCCTATAATTCCTCCTATTGCCGTATACTGCCAAATGTATAACTCCTCCTATTGCACCTTATAATTAGTGCTCTGTATCACCCTCCTTATAAATCCCTCTTTATGTTTTCCTCCGTGTAATTGAGAGCAGGTACAGCGTATCACGCATTCAGTGAGTGAATTGTATAAATGATACATAAATGCAAGGCTGGCTAAGCACCTGCTTGGCTTATTACAGAACTAAGCAAGCTGCTAATAGCTTGTGTCCCATTGCTTTTCTGCTGCAAGAAATATTTCTCAACTCCCCCCTCCACTGACTCTAGAGACGCAAATCTTCTACTTTCAAGCTCGCAGACTCAGACAACTTTATTAACGAAGATTCCCCCATGGGGCACAGAAATCCCAGTGTTAGAAAAATCCAGGAAGAGCGGAAAATAAAGACCCTGACGCACTAGCTCAGTATGATGCTCCGGTATTACATGAGGATGTCTGGGCAGTGAGTCTAATTACACTAATACACATGCATTGTATTTTTATGAGCAGAGACAGACTAACTGTATTTCATAAGTCCAATATAAGACCAAACTGTATGTCTGATTATACTATTTATCCTTTTCAATTTAAAGGGGGATATGTATCAAAGCGCCAACTATATTGCATTCGTGGGTGTCAATATGCTCGCCTAACATCGCCAAACATTGCAGCCGCGGATCTGAATACGATCTCCATATTTATAAGTAAAGCTGTCAAAAACACGCACACCAAGTACGGGGCGATGAGCATTGGACTGTTGTTAACTAACAGTCATCAATGACGCTGCTATTCGTGTTTTTCCCAACTTTATTTATAACATGTCACTAAACGCCGCCACTATACTAAAATGTTTAACCCCTATACTGCCACTGCCTGACTTCGCCGCAACCTGAATAAAGTTATTAACCCCTATCCTGCCGCTTCCCGACGTCGCCCCAACCAAAATAAAGTTATTAACCCCTATCCCGCCGCTCCCCGACATCGCTGCAACCTAAAAAAAGTTATTAACCCCTATACCACCGCTCCCTGACATCGCCGCAACCTAAATAAAGTTATTAACCCCTATCCCACTGCTCCCCGACATACCCGCAACCTAGATAAAGTTATTAACCCCTATCCCGCCGCTCCCTGACATCACCACAACCTAAATACAGTTATTAACCCCTATCCCACCACTCCCCGACATCACCGCAACCTAAATGAACATATTAACCCCTAAACCACTGGCCTCCCACATCACCACCACTAACTAAACCTATAAACCCCTAAACCGTCAGCCCCCCACATCGCAAAAAACTACATTAAGCTATTAACCCCTAAACCTAACAACCCCCAAAATTTAAATCAAAATTAAAACATCCCTATCTTCAAATAAATTAAAACGTACCTGTAGAATTAAAATAAACTAATTAAAACTATTAATTAACCTACCCTAACTATTATACTACAAGTAAATAAAACTACCAATTAAATAAACTAAATTACATATTAAAAAAACCTAACCATACTAAAATTATTTAAATATACAATTAAACCTTATTAAAAGTACTAAATCACAAAGAAAAAAAACACTAAGTTACAAAAAATAACAAACCAAATTATCAAAAATAAAAAAATGTACACCTGATCTAATAGCCCTATCAAAATAAAAAGCCCCCCCCCAAAATAAAAAAAACCCCTAGCCTACAATAAAATACCAATGGCCCTTAAAAGGGCCTTTTGTGGGGCATTGCCCCAAAGATATCAGCTCTTTTACCTGTAAAAAAATACAAATATCCCCCCAACAGTAAAACCCACCACCCACCCAACCCCCCCAAATAAAAACCCTAACTCTAAAAAAAACCTAAGCTACCCATTGCCCTGAAAAGGGCATTTGTATGGGCATTGCCCTTAAAATGGCATTTAGCTCTTTTACTGCCCAGACCCTATTTTAAAAATAAAACTCACCCAAACAAAACTTAAAAAACCTAACACTAACGCCCGACGATCCACTTGCAGTTCTTGAAGTCCCACTTGAAGGATCCAACCAGCCAGAGAAGTCATCATCCAGGCGGCAAGAAGTCTTCATCCAGGCGGCCTCTTCTAACTTCATCCAGCTGGCGAAGTCTTAATCCAGGCGGCCTCTTCTAACTTCATCCAGCTGGCAAAGTCTTTATCCAGATGGCATCTTCTATCTTCATCCATCCGGCGCAGAGCGGGTCCATCCTGAAGACATTCGGTGCACAGCATCCTCTTCATACAGTCGCCTCTGTAAACTGGAACTTGAATGCAAGTGACGCAATCCAAGATGGCGTCCCTTGCATTCCAATTTGCTGAAAGATTTCAATCAGCCTATAGGAGGCAAGTTTCTGAAATCCTATTGGCTGTTCAAATCAGCCAATAGAATGAGAGCTACTGAAATCCTATTGGTGGATTTCAACAGCCAATAGGATTTCAGAAGCTTGCCTCCTATTGGCTGATTGAAATCTTTCAGCCAATAGGAATGCAAGGGACGCCATCTTGGATTGCGTCACTTGCATTTAAGTTCCAGTTTACGGCGGCGACCATATGAAGAGGATGCTCCACGCCGGATGTCTTCAGGATGGACCCGCTCTGCACCGGATGGATGAAGATAGAAGAGGCCGCCTGGATGAAGACTTCTTGCCGCCTGGATGATGACTTTGCCGGCTGGATGGATCCTTCAAGCAGGACTTCAAGAACTGTAAGTGGGTCGTCGGGGGATAGTGTTAGGTTTTTTTTAAGGTTTTTTGGGTGGGTTTTATTTTTAGATTAGGGTCTGGGCAGTAAAAGATCTAAATGCCCTTTTAAGAGCAATGCCCATACAAATGCCCTTTTCAAGGCAATGGGTAGCTTAGGTTTTTTTTAGAGTTGGGGTTTTTATTTGGGGGGGTTGGTTGGGTGGTGAGTTTTACTGTTGGGGGGGTGTTTGTATTTTTTTTTTACAGGTAAAAGAGCTGATAACTTTGGGGCAATGCCCCACAAAAGGCCCTTTTAAGGGCCATTGGTAGTTTATTGTAGGCTAGGGTTTTTTATTTTGGCAGGGCTTTTTTATTTTGATAGGGCTATTAGATTAGGTGTAAAAAATATTTTTGATAATTTGGTTTGTTATTTTTTGTAATTTAGTGTTTGTTTGTTTTTGTAACTTAGTGTTTTTTTGTGATTTAGTACTTTTAATAAGGTTTAATGGTATATTTAAATAATTTTAGTAGGGTTAGGTTTTTTTAATATGTAATTTAGTTTATTTAATTGGTAGTTTAATTTAATTGTAGTATATTAGTAAGGGTAGGTTAATTAATAGTTTAAAAATAGTTTATTTTAATTATACAGGTAAGTTTTAATTTATATTAAGATAGGGATATTGTAACTTTAATTTAAAGTTAGGGGGTTGTTAGGTTTATGGGTTAATACCTTAATTTAGTTTTTTGCAATGTGGGGGGCTGACGGTTTAGGGGTTAATAGGTTTAGTTAGTGGTGGTGATGTGGGGGGCCAGAGGTTTAGGGTTTAATAAGTTTTTTTTTTTTTTTTAAATTTAAATATGTTTTTATTTCTTTTGAGAGTTAGAAATAACAATTGGGGACTCACAGGACCCCTACACAGATAGACACATAGTAAAGGATCAGACTCAGTGGTCCAATAACAGTTATCAACAGTACATTGATATTTAAGTTCTCCACATATTCAGATATTAGAAATTGGTGATCAAACCATTTAAGCGTGAAAGAACAAGTGAAAGCTCAATACAATACCATAGTTCTTTTAAAAGTGATGCAGGGAAGAGGGAGCATAAAGAGGAATGGGGGGGGGTAGGAAACAGATCTCGACTGTCTCCTCCAAAGAGACAGTCTGTAAGGCAGGAATGGTCAAGCAACATATCAGGTAGTGGGAGCGACATCTTGGATCGTGGCAGATGGGCACCAAAGGGTCTCATACTTATCTTTCCAATCAGCCCACGCCATTTCAAATAAGTCAGATTTATTCAGGTCCTGATATATGTCCTTTTCCATAGTGTAGAGAAAGGCCATTGTACCCACAATCTCCCCCCATTTAGGGGATGGTTCTTACTTCCATGCCCTAGCTATGTTTGTTTTGATGGAGGACAGGAGATATACACTCAATAAACTATGATTTTTAGATAAGGTGTGTAAGTCCAAATGGAGGAGGGCAGTGACCAGATTATTAGGTATCCTGATTCCAATGTCAGCTAAGGCGCTCTATCTAAAAGGGCTTTAATTTTAGGGCATTCCCACCAAATATGTAACATGTCACCAGCAAGGCCACAACCTCTCCAGTATAGGGTGGAAGTTCCCGGGAACATTTTAGACAGCCGCGTGGGGACGAGATACCAATGAGATATAACTTTATAGTATGTTTCAAACATTGTTATGCAGTGTAATGTTTTCTTGGTCAGTAAAATTGGCCTTTGCTAGGTGTTAGCTGAAATATGAGTATGTAGGAGAGTGTCCCACCTAAGTAAGTGTGGAGCTGGCTCGGGCGGTAAGGTTCCCTCCAACAAATTGCAGTGCGTCGTCAGTGGCTTGACTAACCTGCTGCCCCCATGACAGATGGACTCCCTTGGAGTGAGAGGGCGGGAGGAAGAGGGAAAGAAGCCGCAGCTTATCAGAAAACTTTTGACTCTAAGGACTTCAAAATAGAGGATAGGAGGGATATTTGCATGGGATTCCAAGTGGGATAACTCAATAAAGCCATCTTGTTGTGCCACAAACCAGAAGTCTGATACCTGCCTGATTCCCAATCGGGCACAAGTATTAGGATGGGTTTCTGCCAGACCCGTAAAGGGACCTGCAACCAAGGTAATTGGGGAAGGGTGAGGTGCAATCAAATACAATGTCGAATCTTATCCCAAACAGAAAGACATTCTAAAATGACGGGATTGTGGATACCCAGAGACCTGTGGCTATGCGGAGGGGTCCAAATCAAGCCTTTAAGAAGAATGTTGGAGGGCAATAAGGCCTACTCAAGTTTCCTCCACCTATCGCATGATTGGAGTACTCCCCACTGGGAAATATGCGTGAGCATAGCTCCCTCATAATATTTCACAGTAGAAGGGGAAGCCAATCCACCCAAGTGAATGGGAAACTGAAGGGTTTTAATGGGCAATTCTGGAAGTCCTGCCTTGCCAGATAAACTTTGACACCTCACTCTGAAATTGCAGGAAAAAGAGGCATGGGGAGTCTAATTGGAAGGCATCGAAAGAGATAGGTGAGTTTCAGGAGGAAGGACATTTTAAGAGAAGCTATTCGCCCCATCCAGGAAATGGACTTGTGATCCCATGTATGTTTTAGGGTGCGCAATTCTGTCAGGAGTGGGAGGAAATTATACTTGACCATTTGTGCTATACTATTGGATATGAGGATGTAATCTTGTGGGTATCCCCACCAATATATCTCAGTTTTAAAAACATTGAGTTTATAGAAAGAGAGGTCCCCAAATGCTTTTAGGATATCCAAGAGTACAGGGATGGTACCATCAGGATCTGCAGTGAATATGGTGATGTCATCCACGAATAGGGCAATTTTATGTTTAGTACCTGATAACATAATCCCCTGCAATTCCCTGTCCAAACGGATTTGTTCATCCAGAGGTTCTACCGCTAGGGCAAACAACAGTGGGGATAATGGAAACCCCTGTCTGGTGCCATTCGAGATGTGGGTTCACGAACAGGGGTTCACGAACAGTGGGAATTTGTGAAAGGTGCCATTTTAGATGCAACCGCACACTGTATTAGACATGTCTGTAAAAGTAAAAGAAAGCGGAAACCAATTTGGTTTTCCAAAGAAGTAGCACATGCTGTAAAGACAAAAAAGATAGCTTATAAAAATTACAGACACACACAAGCAGATGATGATATGAAAATATGGAGACTCCAACAAAAAAAGACTAAGCAGTTAATTAGGAAGGTTAAAGCTGATGCAGAAGAGAAGATAGCACAGTCAGTAAAACATGGGGACAAAACATTCTTTAGATATATCAGTGAAAGAAGAAAAAATAAGGTAGGAATAGTAAAATTGAAATCAGTTGATGGTAGAATAATAGAAGGAGATAAGCAGATTGCAGACTGTCTCAATGATTACTTCTGTTCTGTTTTCACTAAAGATTGTGAAGATACAATGTCTACATTAAGGGATGCTATGCAAAATAGAAACAAGCTTAACAGTAATCTTTTTACAGAGGATGAGGTTTTGTTAGCATTATCAAAAATAAATGTTACAAAGGCAGTGGGTCCTGATAATATTCATCCAAGGGTTTTAAAAGAACTTCGTTCAGTGCTAACTGTCCCATTAACTGATCTGTTTAATCAGTCACTATTAACAGGAGCTGTCCCAGATGATTGGAGAATAGCAAATGTAATACCTCTTCATAAAAAGGGCAGTAGAGAAGAATCTGGCAACTACAGGCCAGTTAGTTTAACTTCAGTAGTAGGGAAATTAATGGAAAGCCTCTTAAAGGAAAGAATTATGACTTACATAAAGACAAACAATTTAGAGGACCAAAATCAGCATGGTTTTACTTCAGGGAGATCATGTCAGACTAATCTAATTGACTTCTTTGATTATGTAACAAAAGTATTAGACAAGGGAGGAGCAGTTAATGTAGCATATCTAGATTTCAGCAAAGCATTTGACACCGTCCCACACAATAAACTTATTCACAAACTATATCTCCTTGGTCTAGATTCAAAAATTGTGAACTGGGTGGAATGCTGGCTTAAGGACAGAAAACAAAGTGTCTTAGTAAATGGAGTTCATTCAGCAGAGGGGGCTGTTACTAGTGGTGTTCCTCAGGGGTCAGTTCTGGGGCCTGTTTTGTTTAACATATTTATCTGCGATATCAGCAAAGGGCTACAGGGGAAAGTATGTCTCTTTGCAGATGATACAAAAATTTGCAACAGAGTGGATGTTCCAGGGGGGGTAGACAAAATGAGAAGTGATATACAACAATTGGAGGATTGGACAAACGACTGGGATCTAAAGTTTAACACAGCAAAGTGTAAAATAATGCATTTAGGGAAGAAAAATCCAAATGTTAATTACAGACTCAATGACACTTTACTGACTGTTACAGACGAGGAACAGGACTTGGGAATTATTATTTCAGATGATTTAAAACTTAGTAAACAATGTAGTAAGGCAGCGAGTAAGGCTAGCAGAATGCTTGGATGTATTGGTAGAGGTATTTGCAGCAGAAATAGTAAGGTTCTTATGCCACTTTATAGATCATTAGTTAGGCCTCATCTTGAGTATTGTGTGCAGTTCTGGAGGCCATATCTTCAGAAGGATATTAACAAACTTGAATCTGTGCAAAGGAGGGCTACCAAAATGGTACATGGTCTAAAAAATAAAACTTACCAGGATAGGCTCAATGACCTAAATATGTATAGCTTAGAGGAGAGAAGGGAAAGAGGTGATATGATAGCAACTTTCAAGTACATTAAAGGGTTTAGTAAAACTGAGGCTGTGGGTATTTTACATAAAATGGAAAATTCAAGAACAAGGGGTCATGAGCTCAAGCTAAAGGGTAGTAGATTCAGGAGTAATTTGAGGAAGCACTTCTTTACAGAAAGAGTGATTGATTTATGGAATAAACTTCCTCAAGAGGTAGTAGCAACAAACACTGTGGGGGACTTTAAAAATGCATGGGACAAGCATAGGGCTATCCTACGAACTAGATAAGTTTATACTGTTAGGTAAGGTGGGGCAGACTTGCTGGGCCTATGGCTCTTATCTGCCGTCAATATCTATGTTTCTATGTTTCTATGTTTCTATGGAAAGGAGGGGGGTGGAAACACAAGCCCTTGACCCTGGCCATCAGAGTGGAGTATAGGGCCTGGATATCCAGACAGATTTCAGGGGGGAATTTAGAAGCTTTAAGAGTTTCCCATAGGTAGGCCAATCGAACTCGACCGAAAGCTTTCTCGGCATCTAAAGAGATGACCGAAAAAGGCCTTTTCATTCTTCTGGACTTGCACACAATATTAATAAGGTGCCTAGTATTATCAGGTCCCTCATGATTGTGAATAAAACCCACCTGATCTGGGTTGATTAGACTTGGCAGAAGTTTACAGATTTGGTTAGCTAGCATTTTAGGATATATTTTGACATCTACATTGATCAAAGAGATCGGTCTGTAGCTAGAACAGAGAGAGGGATCCTTATTCAGTTTCGGAAGCGTGACGATGGTGGCTTTCAAAAACTCTTCTCTGAGGTTTCCCTCACCTCCCACAAAACAAAAAAATCTGAGCAGTAGGGGGGGTAATTCCAGGATATAAGTCTAATAAAATTGGGCAGGGAATCCATCTGGGCCAGGGGCCTTGAAGGGTTTCAGGCGTTTGACTGTTTGTGTGAGTTCCATCAATGCAAATGGGGCAGTGAGTGAGTCCTGTTGTTCAGTAGTGAGTGTTGGGAGGTTCAAAGTAGCTAGAAACTGCCTGATGCTATGTGTGGGAGGAGGGTGCGTGTTTTCTGTATTCTCAATGTTGTATAGCTTGAAGTAATAGTCTGCAAAGATTTCTCCTATCTGGGATAAGGTTCTAAGCATTTTATGATTATACTGAATTTGGTGTATACGGAAAGCTCTATGTTTATGTCGCAATTTGTTAGCCAGCATAGTATCTGCCCTGTTACCTTTGTGGTAAAATAGTTGCTTAAGCTTTGTAAGGTTGTGTTGGGTTCAACGCAATTCTAGCTGGTAAATATGGTCCCTAATCACGGTAATTTGCGCTGAAATGCCTGCGGTGATAGAAGTGCGATTGATAGACTCTAAAGTTCTAAGTTTAGTGTGCGCCTGAGCCAGAGTGAGGCCAGCCAGCTTTCTCAAGTGGGCCTGTCTACGGATAATAAATCCTCTAACTGCCGCTTTAATAGCTCCCCAAAGAATGTCATCTGAGGTCTGTAGATTATCATTTTGCCGAATGAGTTCTATTATATCCTGTCTCAGGTCCTCCCGAAAAGGAATATCTGCCAAAATATGTCTTGGAAGATACCAATTAGATCTAAATAGTGGGCCATCAGAAGGGCGTAAGGGCTATGACTAAGTCGTGGTCTGACCAGGAGCTGAGGGAAATGGTAGTATGTGATATCGAGTCAAGGGTCTCTGCTTGGCAAAAAATATGATCTAACCGGGAGTAAGTCTTGTGTGGGTGCGAATAGTGGGTATAATCTCTTGCATGCATTGCTCTCCAGGAATCAAAATAGCCAATATGGTCCTGAAGTGTGCAGAAATGTGGTCAGATTGAGGATTATTCCTACCTGTGGTCACTATTTTGCAATCTATATTGGGGTCCCAAAACCATATTAAAGTCCCCCACTAATAGGACCCTATCTTATCTATACTTGTCAACTAGCTGCAGTATCTTTCTGAGGGGAATTGGGCAAGTATTTTTACACCAGCGTGTGGAGTATGTGGGCAAGTCTACAAACCAGGATAGTGAATGTGGTCTGCGGATCTTTAAACACCTGGATCTGCTTAAAAGCCACCTTGTTGTGTATTAGTATAGCTGTGCCTCTAGCCTTCTTGGTTAAAGGGGAATGCTCCATGACCGTATAGGAACAAGAATGGAAACCTTGGGAGGCCAATGGGTCTCTTGGAGGAAAACTACGTCTGGGTTGTGAAACAAATAGAGAGGGGAGGGAAAGGAAGAGGAGGGGGGGAGTCGGTCAAGTTTTCAAATCTGAGTAATGTATTGAGAATTTGAGGTGGAAATAGTCCACCTGGGTGGAACCCTGGCATGGGCTACCCTTTGTGGGGGGGGAGCTAAGAGTAAAGTAGGGGTTATGAGGGCCAGATTTTCTGGCCCCACTCCATACATAAGGGGGTTGAGTCAGGTGTATGATCGTTGATATCAGTCAGCCAGAAAGATCTTTTGTTTAGTGATAAGAAAACAAATAACAGTGCATTCAAATATCAACATTATTATCGTCATTATCATTATCACCCCTCCATCAAGGCATCAATCCATCAAGGCTGTGCCAGCCCTGCTCCTTAACTTAACATGCATAACATCAAACAATAAAGTAGAAAACTGAACAAACTTATCAGAACTGTTGGAGCGTCTTCTTGGCCATGCATAGTTCAAATGCCACTTTTCACTCAGAATCAACTGCCAAAATTAGCAGAGGAAGCAAGACTCAATGGAGGGAAGCAAGATTAACCTTTAATGGGAGCATGAACTCAGGGAGGAATTGTGTGGGGTCGTTGAGAATCCTGCAGCTGCTGTGTTTTCAGCCTTTTGGGTCTTTGGTCCTTGGCAGATCATTCAGGTGCATTAGCCCGCAACTTCACCTGGATAGGGAGAGGGTCACGCAGGTTGTCAGTTGTGAGTCCCCATTGTGCAAGCAAAGTGGTCCTCGGACCCAGGGTGGACACCGTATGTGTCTGGTTGTCTTTGGAGATTATCAGCTTGGTTGGGTAGCTCCATCTGTATTTAATATCTGCCCATCTGAGCGCCATTGTGACTGCCTGGTATTGTCTTCTGACAGGTCAGGTAACAGCTGGATATCCTTAAACTTCTCCAACACCTGCGGTTTGCGAAAAGCTTATCTTTGAAAAGGAAGCTGTGAAAGCAGACAATAATGTCTCTCGGTTTCTCCTGTGAAACTGATCTCGGGCGTAGTGCTCTATGGGCTCTTTCCATGGTAGTAGTCATGCCCTCAACAGGACCTAATAGATCACTAAAGAGTTCTGTTAAGAAGTTTTGCAATTCAGCTGGTGTAATATCCTTTGGTTTCCCTCTAAACTGGACATTGTTCCTACAAGCCGGATCTTCAACGTTAGCAAGCTTAAATTCGAGTTGGCTCAGTTGTTTAGACAATGCCTCCGAGTACGCCAAGTGATTAGTCTGATCAGTGGTAATATCATCTTGCTTCCTCTCAAGAGAGTCCACCCTTTCCCCTATTTCTGAAATATCCTTTTTAAGCTTAGCATGACTCCTCTGAAGCAACTTATAGAGAGGCTTACCAACTGTCCGTTCTGTCTACACCCTGTGGCTCGTCTCAGAGTTACAATTGCCTCCAGAGCAGAACCCCGACCCTCCGGAGGTAAGAGGCCTGTAAACGTAGCTCCCTCTCCAATCCCGTGTAGCGTGTGAGGCTGTGTGCTCACTTATGCTGCTAAAGATGTTAATTCTCTGAGGTGAGGCAGCAGCGCCTGATCCCGAACTCACCAATGGAGCAGGGCAGGTAGAGGGTTTCACAGATGGCTATCGGGTACAACCTTGTGGGCTATGGCTGTGGCATGTCTCTCTTAAAGGGTACCAAGATGGCAGCCGTTCACGCCAAACAAATTCGGTCTGGCCGCAGGACCGCTGGTCGAGGTCCCTGCACTCAGGTTCCCCCAGGCACTCTCACCACCTCGCCTTCTTCTCACAAAACCATACCTCTCAGGTAGGGAGCTTCACCGGGCTCAGTCTGGGCTGGGTGAATAGCGTTCCTAGCCATGACGGAACTTGGTCCCTTGCTTCTGTGATATTTCTGGGCTGACTTGGTCCCATGCTTCTGTGATATTTCAGGGCTGTGTGTTACCACCTGTTGAATCCCGTCACTCCGGAGCGGATCCCCGACCCTCTGGAGCTCAGTGGGCAGCTGCCCAGCTAAGGTTGTGCTGAGTTGTTCCGTCTTCACTTGAATCTCTGTAGGGAACACTGAAATCCTCTCAAGACTTGAGTGAGGTGATGAAATGTGTCCAGACAGGCTATGTACCTCTTCCTTTAGCAAACTTAGGGCAAAAATTTGTATTTATTTTGATTTAAGTTAGGCTAATGTCTGGAGCTCAAAGAAACATGTTTGCTCTGTATGACGGTTAGCTCCCCGGGGTAAATAAGTTTATTTTGTGGGGGCGATGTCAGGGAGCGGCGGAATAGGGGTTAATAACTTTATTTAGGTTGCAGCGATGTCAGGGGCGGCAGATTAGGGGTGTTTAGACTCAGGGTTAATGTTAGGGTGTTAGGTGTAAACATAACTTGTTTTCTACCATAGAAATCAATGGGATATGCTTCATTCTCTTGCAGCATCAAACATAAGCTTTCGGTGCTTTCGACTCCCATTGATTTCTATGGCATCCACGGCCTCAAGGGTGGCGGATTAAAAACCAGGTACGCTGTGTCGAAAAAGACGAGAGCGTAACTGTTAACTATTTGATAAATGGGGAAAAGTGTCAAATAGAGCCGAATGTGTATTCGGAACATCTGTAATAACGTAAGCATCGATCTGCGTCGGATTGAGATTGCGGGATCGTATGTTACGTCACAAAGTTCAACATTTGCCGGGTCTTGAGGCTTTGATAACTAGGTCGGATCAATCTCGCAACAATTATGATGCAGAATTCCGGCCTATTTTCGGTTGACAGCTTCATAGATAGGCCCCAAAGCCTTCATTTTTGAGGTGACCTGGAATTTCATATGGAATCAGACTGATGTAATAACATTTCTACTGTATAGAATTTGCAGCTGTTCTGTCTTTACATTATCCTATGTGATGAATATGTACTGTTCACTGTAATTCCTGGTTAGTATTGGAATTATGGGGAGTTTGCTGTAAAGAGTGACATTGTGATGTATATGTAAGGGTTACAAAGAGAGTGTAAATAACAAAATAGAAGGCTGTATAGTGAGCAATAGAAGGTTGCATAGAAGGTGGTTAAATAGAGTATTAATGTGAAATATAAGCATAGTTGTAGGATTAGTTAAAATTAACAATAACAATAAGAAAGTTCTACATTAGGGCAATATGGGTCCCATGCCATAAACAGTGTTCTGGTAAACTGCTTGTGCAATGCCGCTCCCTGCAGATTCGTGGCCAATCAGCCGCTAGCAGAGGGTGTCAATCAACCGATCGTATGAGATCAGGCAGATTGATGTCCACAGCCTCAGAGGCAGCAGACGAGTTAAGGAGCAGTGGTCTTAAGACCGCTGCTTCTTAGCTCCTGTTTCCGGTGAGCCTGAAGGCTTGCGTGGAAACAGGGGTATACGGCCCAATTTGGGCCATGATAAATTGGCCCGTAAGTCTGCTTCCTAGAAAGGGGTCATTCTTTGGGTTGCTAAGTGGAAGAGGAGTAATGTTAGATTACAGTCTGATTCGTTACTAAAACACACACAACAATGTGATTCAGACAACCATAAACATCTATGGTCCATACAGTCATTATACAATTTGAAGAAATTGGGGACCAGATAAAAAGTTCTACATTAGAGCAACATGGGTCCTACTCCCATGCGATAAACAGTGTATAAGAAGCTCCATTTCATTAGAGCGTTTTATGTTTAAACAAATTCCCCTATTATGTGATGAACTCCTTTAACAGGCTTCAACACATAGTTAAAGTCTCCTCCCTGGAACACCCACATTCTGCTCTATATAAGCATTTGGTCAGTGATTAGGACATACACACGTATGCCTGCTTCAGATTGGCTCACTATCTGTATCCTCTTATGAGTGACACTGGAGCACAACTTTAACTATGTACTTAATCATGTTGGAGGGTTTAACACATAGTAAAGAAATTGTTTTCATTTTTAAATAAAATATCTAATTAAATAAAGCAGTGTATTTTCATACTTTAAGGCCCCTTTAAAATTAACAAAAACAAGCATTTTCGTATGCCATTGCTAAGGGTTATACCCATTTAATCTTGAAAACTGGTGCTGTTGGAAATAGATAAGAAAACCCTAATCTATCTAAGAACAGCATTACACTGATAGATGTCCCACTGCATTACTTGATCTGTCATTAATCTTCAGCAGAATCAGTTACAACAAATCCAAGATATGTAAAATAAACTATTCCTGTCCTAAAAAAGCCCACCATCCTTACCTGCTGGAATCCCACCCGAGTGTACTGGACAATCTTCAGGTCGTAGTTGGATCGTTGACCTTTGCTATTGAACTCCACGTGGCCAGTAAGACCTTCCAATTCTACCTGTGCATGAGAGTGAGAATCACAACAACTCGCTGCCTGGGGACAATACAGACCTTGCACTGACGCTGGTGACCCAGACGACTTGCTGATAGATTACAGAGAGGGCAAAACACTGAACAATGATTACAAGAATAATTGATATTTGTATCCCAAGGGCCATAATGTCATGTCACTTGTACTGTAGATACTATTGTTTTCCAAGTAATTGGACAAATTAGAAAAAGGGAAATGCATATTTGTTTCTATATTGTAAGCTGCAGAACGTGACATGGCATATTTCAGAAATAACTAGGTGTTAGAATAAGAGGAAATGCAGGGTTATAAAATACAAAAACTAGAAATTCACTTCATATTTTGTAAAGGATGGGATCAATTACACTACCTTTATGTATGTATGTAACTGGTTTGATATATATACAGTATATATATATATATATATATATATATATATACATATGTTCTTGTGTCTACATTTGTGCATGTGTTTTTGTATGAACATGTTTGTTTGTTTATATGTGTATATGTGCAAATGTGCTTGTGTGTGTATATATGTGCGTGCGCATGTGTGTATGTATGGGCGTGTGCATATGTGCATGTCTGTGCATTTCTTTGTGTGCACGTAGGTGTGTGTGTATAAGTGAGTGTGTAAATGTGCGTGTATATGCGTGTGTGTATTTGTACATGTGTGTGTATGTGTGTGTGTGTGTATGTATGAGCGTGAGTATATGTGCCTGTGTATATGTGTGCATGTAGGTGTGAATGTATATATGTGAATGTGTATTTATGTGTGTATGTGAGTGTGTATGTACGTGCGTGTGTATATTTGTGTGCGTGTACATGTGTTTGTTTATGTGTATGTAGTATATATGTGCATGTCTATATGTGCATGTGAGTGTGTGTTTGTGCGTGTGTATGGGTATGTGCATGTGCATTTGTACGTGTATGTGTGTGTATATGTATATGAGTGTGCATGTGTGTATGCATGAGCGTGAGTATATGTGCATGTGTAGGTGTGTACGTATATATGAGTGTGTATTTGTATGTGCATTTGTATTTGTGTGTGTATGTATGTGCATGTGTGCATGTGTGCATGTGTATTTGCATGTGTGTGTGTGTGTGTGTGTATATGTATATGTGTAGGTTTATGTGTTTATGTGTATGTGGTATATATGTACATGTCTATATGTGGGTGGGTGTATCTGTGTGTATCTGTGCATGTGTGTATATCTGTGTCTATTTATCTATGTATGTGCACGTGTGTATTTAAAATAGAATGTAGACACAAAATAACTGCACATTTTCTTCTGTTAAAGGGACACTGAGCCCAAATTTGTTTCTTTCGTTATTCAGATAAAGCATGAAATTTTAAGCAACTTTCTAATTTACTCCTATAATCAAATTTTCTTCATTCTCCTGGTATCTTTATTTGAAATGCAGGAACGTAAGTTTAGATGCCGACCCATTTTTGGTGAACAACCTGGGTTGTTTTTGCTGATTGGTGGATAAATTCATCCACCAATAAAAAAGTGCTGTCCAGAGTTCTAAACCAAAAAAAAAGCTTAGATGCATTCTTTTTCAAATAAAAATAGCAAGAGAATGAAGAAAAATTGACAATAGGAGTAAATTAGAAAGTTGCTTAAAATGTGGGTTCAGTGTCCCTTTAAGGGGCAATGAAAGCCCAAATAGTCACTAATTATTATTTTTTAGTTCTTTTGTAAAGTATACTTTACACAATTTTGAGGTTAGCAAATAAGTTACTTGAATTTGAGTAAAAACAAATGAATATTTAGGGACATAAAATGTCTTTTAAGTGTCTAAAGATACATTGGGGGATATTTATCAAAGGTCTGGCGGACCTGATCAGACAGTGCGGATCAGGTCCGCCAGACCTCGCTGAATGCGGAGAGCAATACGCTCTCCGTATTCAGCATTGCACCAGCAGCTATTGTGAGCTGCTGGTGCAACGCTGCACCCTGCAGATTTGCAGCCAATCGGCCGCCAGCAGGGGGTGTCATTCAACCCGATCGTACTCGATCGGGTTGATTTTCGGTGATGTTTGTCCGCCTGCTCAGAGCAGCCGGACAGGTTATGGAGCAGCACTCGCCAGAAACACGGGCCCTCGAGCTCCGTCCAGAGCTTGGTAAATGGGCCCCATTGCTTTTTTTTCTAACAATTTCATTGGAATAGAATGTTACACTGACAACAATAATAATCTTTATTTACTAGATGCAGGGAGGCTGGACCTGTAATGCAGTGCTGTAATATAGACTCTAGCTCACGTGTATCATTCTAATATCTTACTGATCCCTTATTTATTGTATTAACCCCTAATGCAGTGCTGTAATATTTACATATTTATTGTATTAACCCCTAATGCAGTGCTGTAATATTTACATATTTATTGTATTAACCCCTAATGCAGTGCTGTAATATAGACTCTAGCTCGCGTGTATCATTCTAATATCTTACTAATTCCTTCATGAAAACTTGTAATATTTACATATTTATTGTATTAACCCCTAATGCAGTGCTGTAATATTTACATATTTATTGTATTAACCCCTAATGCAGTGCTGTAATATTTACATATTTATTGTACTAACCCCTAATGCAGTGCTGTAATATAGACTCTAGCTCACGTGTATCATTCTAATATCTTACTGATCCCTTATTTATTGTATAAACGCCTAATGCAGTGCTGTAATATAGACTCTAGCTCACATGTATCATTCTTATATCTTACTAATCCCTTATTTATTGTATAAACGCCTAATGCAGTGCTGTAATATAGACTCTAGCTCACATGTATCATTCTTATATCTTACTAATCCCTTATTTATTGTATTAACCCCTAATGCAGTGCTGTAATATTTACATATTTATTGTATTAACCCCTAATGCAGTGCTGTAATATTTACATATTTATTGTATTAACCCCTAATGCAGTGCTGTAATATTTACATATTTATTGTATTAACCCCTAATGCAGTGCTGTAATATAGACTCTAGCTCACATGTATCATTCTAATATCTTACTAATTCCTTCATGACAACTTGAAATATTTACATATTTATTGTATTAACCCCTAATGCAGTGCTGTAATAATTACATATTTATTGTATTAACCCCTAATGCAGTGCTGTAATATAGACTCTAGCTCACATGTATCATTCTAATATCTTACTAATTCCTTCATGAAAACTTGTAATATTTACATATTTATTGTATTAACCCCTAATGCAGTGCTGTAATATTTACATATTTATTGTATTAACCCCTAATGCAGTGCTGTAATATTTACATATTTATTGTATTAACCCCTAATGCAGTGCTGTAATATAGACTCTAGCTCACATGTATCATTCTAATGTCTTACTAATTCCTTATTTATTGTATTAACCCCTAATGCAGTGCTGTAATATTTACATATTTATTGTATTAACCCCTAATGCAGTGCTGTAATATTTACATATTTATTGTATTAACCCCTAATGCAGTGCTGTAATATAGACTCTAGCTCACATGTATCATTCTAATGTCTTACTAATTCCTTCATGACAACTTGTAATATTTACATATTTATTGTATTAACCCCTAATGCAGTGCTGTAATATTTACATATTTATTGTATTAACCCCTAATGCAGTGCTGTAATATTTACATATTTATTGTATTAACCCCTAATGCAGTGCTGTAATATTTACATATTTATTGTATTAACCCCTAATGCAGTGCTGTAATATAGACTCTAGCTCACATGTATCATTCTAATATCTTACTAATTCCTTCATGACAACTTGTAATGTTTACATATTTATTGTATTAACCCCTAATGCAGTGCTGTAATATTTACATATTTATTGTATTAACCCCTAATGCAGTGCTTTAATATAGACTCTAGCTCACATGTATCATTCTTATATCTTACTAATTCCTTCATGAAAACTTGTAATATTTACATATTTATTGTATTAACCCCTAATGCAGTGCTGTAATATTTACATATTTATTGTACTAACCCCTAATGCAGTGCTGTAATATAGACTCTAGCTCACGTGTATCATTCTAATATCTTACTGATCCCTTATTTATTGTATAAACGCCTAATGCAGTGCTGTAATATAGACTCTAGCTCACGTGTGTCATTCTAATATCTTACTAATTCCCTTATTTATTGTATAAACGCCTAATGCAGTGCTGTAATATAGACTCTAGCTCACGTGTATCATTCTAATATCTTACTAATTCCCTTATTTATTGTATAAACGCCTAATGCAGTGCTGTAATATAGACTCTAGCTCACATGTATCATTCTAATATCTTACTAATTCCCTTATTTATTGTATAAACGCCTAATGCAGTGCTGTAATATAGACTCTAGCTCACATGTATCATTCTAATATCTTACTAATTCCCTTATTTATTGTATAAACGCCTAATGCAGTGCTGTAATATAGACTCTAGCTCACATGTATCATTCTAATATCTTACTAATTCCCTTATTTATTGTATTAACCCCTAATGCAGTGCTGTAATATAGACTCTAGCTCACGTGTATCATTCTAATATCTTACTAATTCCCTTATTTATTGTATAAACGCCTAATGCAGTGCTGTAATATAGACTCTAGCTCACATGTATCATTCTTATATCTTACTAATCCCTTATTTATTGTATTAACCCCTAATGCAGTGCTGTAATATTTACATATTTATTGTATTAACCCCTAATGCAGTGCTGTAATATTTACATATTTATTGTATTAACCCCTAATGCAGTGCTGTAATATAGACTCTAGCTCACATGTATCATTCTAATATCTTACTAATTCCTTCATGAAAACTTGTAATATTTACATATTTATTGTATTAACCCCTAATGCAGTGCTGTAATATTTACATATTTATTGTATTAACCCCTAATGCAGTGCTGTAATATTTACATATTTATTGTATTAACCCCTAATGCAGTGCTGTAATATTTACATATTTATTTTATTAACCCCTAATGCAGTGCTGTAATATAGACTCTAGCTCACATGTATCATTCTAATGTCTTACTAATTCCTTATTTATTGTATTAACCCCTAATGCAGTGCTGTAATATTTACATATTTATTGTATTAACCCCTAATGCAGTGCTGTAATATTTACATATTTATTGTATTAACCCCTAATGCAGTGCTGTAATATAGACTCTAGCTCACATGTATCATTCTAATGTCTTACTAATTCCTTCATGACAACTTGTAATATTTACATATTTATTGTGTTAACCCCTAATGCAGTGCTGTAATATTTACATATTTATTGTATTAACCCCTAATGCAGTGCTGTAATATAGACTCTAGCTCACATGTATCATTCTAATATCTTACTAATTCCTTCATGAAAACTTGTAATATTTACATATTTATTGTATTAACCCCTAATGCAGTGCTGTAATATTTACATATTTATTGTATTAACCCCTAATGCAGTGCTGTAATATTTACATATTTATTGTATTAACCCCTAATGCAGTGCTGTAATATTTACATATTTATTGTATTAACCCCTAATGCAGTGCTGTAATATAGACTCTAGCTCACATGTATCATTCTAATGTCTTACTAATTCCTTCATGACAACTTGTAATATTTACATATTTATTGTATTAACCCCTAATGCAGTGCTGTAATATTTACATATTTATTGTATTAACCCCTAATGCAGTGCTGTAATATAGACTCTAGCTCACATGTATCATTCTAATATCTTACTAATTCCTTCATGAAAACTTGTAATATTTACATATTTATTGTATTAACCCTAATGCAGTGCTGTAATATTTACATATTTATTGTATTAACCCCTAATGCAGTGCTGTAATATTTACATATTTATTGTATTAACCCCTAATGCAGTGCTGTAATATTTACATATTTATTGTATTAACCCCTAATGCAGTGCTGTAATATAGACTCTAGCTCACATGTATCATTGTGAGCTGCTGGTGCAACGCTGCACCCTGCAGATTTGCAGCCAATCGGCCGCCAGCAGGGGGTGTCATTCAACCCGATCGTACTCGATCGGGTTGATTTTCGGTGATGTTTGTCCGCCTGCTCAGAGCAGCCGGACAGGTTATGGAGCAGCACTCGCCAGAAACACGGGCCCTCGAGCTCCGTCCAGAGCTTGGTAAATGGGCCCCATTGCTTTTTTTTCTAACAATTTCATTGGAATAGAATGTTACACTGACAACAATAATAATCTTTATTTACTAGATGCAGGGAGGCTGGACCTGTAATGCAGTGCTGTAATATAGACTCTAGCTCACGTGTATCATTCTAATATCTTACTGATCCCTTATTTATTGTATTAACCCCTAATGCAGTGCTGTAATATTTACATATTTATTGTATTAACCCCTAATGCAGTGCTGTAATATTTACATATTTATTGTATTAACCCCTAATGCAGTGCTGTAATATAGACTCTAGCTCGCGTGTATCATTCTAATATCTTACTAATTCCTTCATGAAAACTTGTAATATTTACATATTTATTGTATTAACCCCTAATGCAGTGCTGTAATATTTACATATTTATTGTATTAACCCCTAATGCAGTGCTGTAATATAGACTCTAGCTCGCGTGTATCATTCTAATATCTTACTAATTCCTTCATGAAAACTCACATGTATCATTCTAATGTCTTACTAATTCCTTCATGACAACTTGTAATATTTACATATTTATTGTATTAACCCCTAATGCAGTGCTGTAATATTTACATATTTATTGTATTAACCCCTAATGCAGTGCTGTAATATAGACTCTAGCTCACATGTATCATTCTAATATCTTACTAATTCCTTCATGAAAACTTGTAATATTTACATATTTATTGTATTAACCCCTAATGCAGTGCTGTAATATTTACATATTTATTGTATTAACCCCTAATGCAGTGCTGTAATATTTACATATTTATTGTATTAACCCCTAATGCAGTGCTGTAATATAGACTCTAGCTCACATGTATCATTCTAATATCTTACTAATTCCTTCATGACAACTTGTAATGTTTACATATTTATTGTATTAACCCCTAATGCAGTGCTGTAATATTTACATATTTATTGTATTAACCCCTAATGCAGTGCTTTAATATAGACTCTAGCTCACATGTATCATTCTTATATCTTACTAATTCCTTCATGAAAACTTGTAATATTTACATATTTATTGTATTAACCCCTAATGCAGTGCTGTAATATTTACATATTTATTGTACTAACCCCTAATGCAGTGCTGTAATATAGACTCTAGCTCACGTGTATCATTCTAATATCTTACTGATCCCTTATTTATTGTATAAACGCCTAATGCAGTGCTGTAATATAGACTCTAGCTCACGTGTGTCATTCTAATATCTTACTAATTCCCTTATTTATTGTATAAACGCCTAATGCAGTGCTGTAATATAGACTCTAGCTCACGTGTATCATTCTAATATCTTACTAATTCCCTTATTTATTGTATAAACGCCTAATGCAGTGCTGTAATATAGACTCTAGCTCACATGTATCATTCTAATATCTTACTAATTCCCTTATTTATTGTATAAACGCCTAATGCAGTGCTGTAATATAGACTCTAGCTCACATGTATCATTCTAATATCTTACTAATTCCCTTATTTATTGTATAAACGCCTAATGCAGTGCTGTAATATAGACTCTAGCTCACATGTATCATTCTAATATCTTACTAATTCCCTTATTTATTGTATTAACCCCTAATGCAGTGCTGTAATATAGACTCTAGCTCACGTGTATCATTCTAATATCTTACTAATTCCCTTATTTATTGTATAAACGCCTAATGCAGTGCTGTAATATAGACTCTAGCTCACATGTATCATTCTTATATCTTACTAATCCCTTATTTATTGTATTAACCCCTAATGCAGTGCTGTAATATTTACATATTTATTGTATTAACCCCTAATGCAGTGCTGTAATATTTACATATTTATTGTATTAACCCCTAATGCAGTGCTGTAATATAGACTCTAGCTCACATGTATCATTCTAATATCTTACTAATTCCTTCATGAAAACTTGTAATATTTACATATTTATTGTATTAACCCCTAATGCAGTGCTGTAATATTTACATATTTATTGTATTAACCCCTAATGCAGTGCTGTAATATTTACATATTTATTGTATTAACCCCTAATGCAGTGCTGTAATATTTACATATTTATTGTATTAACCCCTAATGCAGTGCTGTAATATAGACTCTAGCTCACATGTATCATTCTAATGTCTTACTAATTCCTTATTTATTGTATTAACCCCTAATGCAGTGGTGTAATATTTACATATTTATTGTATTAACCCCTAATGCAGTGCTGTAATATTTACATATTTATTGTATTAACCCCTAATGCAGTGCTGTAATATAGACTCTAGCTCACATGTATCATTCTAATGTCTTACTAATTCCTTCATGACAACTTGTAATATTTACATATTTATTGTGTTAACCCCTAATGCAGTGCTGTAATATTTACATATTTATTGTATTAACCCCTAATGCAGTGCTGTAATATAGACTCTAGCTCACATGTATCATTCTAATATCTTACTAATTCCTTCATGAAAACTTGTAATATTTACATATTTATTGTATTAACCCCTAATGCAGTGCTGTAATATTTACATATTTATTGTATTAACCCCTAATGCAGTGCTGTAATATTTACATATTTATTGTATTAACCCCTAATGCAGTGCTGTAATATTTACATATTTATTGTATTAACCCCTAATGCAGTGCTGTAATATAGACTCTAGCTCACATGTATCATTCTAATGTCTTACTAATTCCTTCATGACAACTTGTAATATTTACATATTTATTGTATTAACCCCTAATGCAGTGCTGTAATATTTACATATTTATTGTATTAACCCCTAATGCAGTGCTGTAATATAGACTCTAGCTCACATGTATCATTCTAATATCTTACTAATTCCTTCATGAAAACTTGTAATATTTACATATTTATTGTATTAACCCCTAATGCAGTGCTGTAATATTTTACATATTTATTGTATTAACCCCTAATGCAGTGCTGTAATATTTACATATTTATTGTATTAACCCCTAATGCAGTGCTGTAATATTTACATATTTATTGTATTAACCCCTAATGCAGTGCTGTAATATAGACTCTAGCTCACATGTATCATTCTAATATCTTACTAATTCCTTCATGACAACTTGTAATATTTACATATTTATTGTATTAACCCCTAATGCAGTGCTGTGATATTTACATATTAATTGTATTAACCCCTAATGCAGTGCTGTAATATTTACATATTTATTGTATTAACCCCTAATGCAGTGCTGTAATATTTACATATTTATTGTATTAACCCCTAATGCAGTGCTGTAATATAGACTCTAGCTCACATGTATCATTCTAATATCTTACTAATTCCTTCATGAAAACTTGTAATATTTACATATTTATTGTATTAACCCCTAATGCAGTGCTGTAATATTTACATATTTATTGTATTAACCCCTAATGCAGTGCTGTAATATTTACATATTTATTGTATTAACCCCTAATGCAGTGCTGTAATATTTACATATTTATTGTATTAACCCCTAATGCAGTGCTGTAATATAGACTCTAGCTCACATGTATCATTCTAATGTCTTACTAATTCCTTATTTATTGTATTAACCCCTAATGCAGTGGTGTAATATTTACATATTTATTGTATTAACCCCTAATGCAGTGCTGTAATATTTACATATTTATTGTATTAACCCCTAATGCAGTGCTGTAATATAGACTCTAGCTCACATGTATCATTCTAATGTCTTACTAATTCCTTCATGACAACTTGTAATATTTACATATTTATTGTATTAACCCCTAATGCAGTGCTGTAATATTTACATATTTATTGTATTAACCCCTAATGCAGTGCTGTAATATAGACTCTAGCTCACATGTATCATTCTAATATCTTACTAATTCCTTCATGACAACTTGTAATGTTTACATATTTATTGTATTAACCCCTAATGCAGTGCTGTAATATAGACTCTAGCTCACATGTATCATTCTAATATCTTACTAATTCCTTCATGACAACTTGTAATATTTACATATTTATTGTATTAACCCCTAATGCAGTGCTGTGATATTTACATATTAATTGTATTAACCCCTAATGCAGTGCTGTAATATTTACATATTTATTGTATTAACCCCTAATGCAGTGCTGTAATATTTACATATTTATTGTATTAACCCCTAATGCAGTGCTGTAATATAGACTCTAGCTCACATGTATCATTCTAATATCTTACTAATTCCTTCATGACAACTTGTAATGTTTACATATTTATTGTATTAACCCCTAATGCAGTGCTGTAATATTTACATATTTATTGTATTAACCCCTAATGCAGTGCTTTAATATAGACTCTAGCTCACATGTATCATTCTTATATCTTACTAATTCCTTCATGAAAACTTGTAATATTTACATATTTATTGTATTAACCCCTAATGCAGTGCTGTAATATTTACATATTTATTGTATTAACCCCTAATGCAGTGCTGTAATATTTACATATTTATTGTATTAACCCCTAATGCAGTGCTGTAATATTTACATATTTATTGTATTAACCCCTAATGCAGTGCTGTAATATAGACTCTAGCTCACATGTATCATTCTAATATCTTACTAATTCCTTCATGACAACTTGTAATATTTACATATTTATTGTATTAACCCCTAATGCAGTGCTGTGATATTTACATATTAATTGTATTAACCCCTAATGCAGTGCTGTAATATTTACATATTTATTGTATTAACCCCTAATGCAGTGCTGTAATATTTACATATTTATTGTATTAACCCCTAATGCAGTGCTGTAATATAGACTCTAGCTCACATGTATCATTCTAATATCTTACTAATTCCTTCATGACAACTTGTAATGTTTACATATTTATTGTATTAACCCCTAATGCAGTGCTGTAATATTTACATATTTATTGTATTAACCCCTAATGCAGTGCTTTAATATAGACTCTAGCTCACATGTATCATTCTTATATCTTACTAATTCCTTCATGAAAACTTGTAATATTTACATATTTATTGTATTAACCCCTAATGCAGTGCTGTAATATTTACATATTTATTGTATTAACCCCTAATGCAGTGCTGTAATATTTACATATTTATTGTATTAACCCCTAATGCAGTGCTGTAATATTTACATATTTATTGTATTAACCCCTAATGCAGTGCTGTAATATTTACATATTTATTGTATTAACCCCTAATGCAGTGCTGTAATATTTACATATTTATTGTATTAACCCCTAATGCAGTGCTGTAATATAGACTCTAGCTCACATGTATCATTCTTTTATCTTAGTAATTCCTGCATGACAACTTGTCATATTTATGTGGGCATTCAAATAGTTATTGTATTAACCCCTTGGCTGACAAAAAGCAAATACAATGCATTGCAGCAGTCTAAGCAGCAAACTTCTTTTAAATATGTATTGAGAGTCAGAAGTAAGCTAAGATTTTCAGTAGGTTGTTGTAGAATTGTGACTGTAAATAACTAAATAGAAACAATAAAACTCCTGCAGTTTCTCACCATTCGCAGGTAGTTCATGAGGCTGGTGCCGTGTTGCCAGATCTGAGAGGAACCACAAGATAGAGGTTTCACGCCAATCTCCTGACTCCGGTTCAGTTCCTGCACTGCACTCACTACAGCATAAACTGCATCAAAGAGCAATGCAGCAGAGAGCTGGGGAGATAGAGGAGAGAGGTCAGAGCAAAGGACAACCGGAATCTTCAGTGGGGAAAGGAACTACACAAAGTAACAGGGAGACAGTAAGGAGACAATAAGCCAATGATGAAGAAGTCAGACAAAAATCAGAAAGATTATAATAAGAGGGGGAGTTCAAGGGAGCCAAGAAGGGGAAAGCAGGGAGCAAATGGGGCATTGGGGTGTGAAGTACTAGGGCCTAGATTTGGAGTTTGGCGGTAGAAGGGCTGTTAACGCTCCGCAGGCTTTTTTCTAGCCGCACCATAAATTTAACTCTGGTATCGAGAGTTCAAACAAATGCTGCGTTAGGCTCCAAAAAAGGAGCGTAGAGCATTTTTACCGCAAATGCAACTCTCGATACCAGCTTTGCTTACGGACGCGGCCAGCCTCAAAAACGTGCTCGTGCACGATATCCCCATAGGAAACAATGGGGCTGTTTGAGCTGAAAAAAAACCTAACACCTGCAAAAAAGCAGCGTTCAGCTCCTAACGCAGCCCCATTGTTTCCTATGGGGAAACACTTCCTACGTCTGCACCTAACACTCTAACATGTACCCCGAGTCTAAACACCCCTAACCTTACACTTATTAACCCCTAATCTGCCGCTCCCGCTATCGCTGACCCCTGCATATTTTTTTTAACCCCTAATCTGCCGCTCCGTAAACCGCCGCAATCTACGTTATCCCTATGTACCCCTAATCTGCTGCCCTAACATCGCCGACCCCTATATTATATTTATTAACCCCTAATCTGCCCCCCACAACGTCGCCGACACCTGCCTACACTTATTAACCCCTAATCTGCCGAGCGGACCGCACCGCTACTATAATATAGTTATTAACCCCTAACCCGCCACACTAACCCTATCATAAATAGTATTAACCCCTAATCTGCCCTCCCTAACATCGCCGACACCTAACTTCAATTATTAACCCCTAATCTGACGACTGGAGCTCATCGCTACTATAATAAATGGATTAACCCCTAAAGCTAAGTCTAACCCTAACACTAACACCCCCCTAACTTAAATATAATTTAAATCTAACGAAATTAATTAACTCTTATTAAATAACTTATTCCTATTTAAAGCTAAATACTTACCTGTAAAATAAATCCTAATATAGCTACAATATAAATTATAATTATATTATAGCTATTTTAGGATTAATATTTATTTTACAGGCAACTTTGTAATTATTTTAACCATGTACAATAGCTATTAAATAGTTAAGAACTATTTAATAGTTACCTAGTTAAAATAATAACAAATTTACCTGTAAAATAAATCCTAACCTAAGATATAATTAAACCTAACACTACCCTATCAATAAATTAATTAAATAAACTACCTACAATTACCTACAATTAACCTAACACTACACTATCAATAAATTAATTAAACACAATTCCTACAAATAAATACAATTAAATAAACTAGCTAAAGTACAAAAAATAAAAAAGAACTAAGTTACAAAAAATAAAAAAATATTTACAAACATCAGAAAATTATTACAACAATTTTAAACTAATTACACCTACTCTAAGCCCCCTAATAAAATAACAAAGACCCCCAAAATAAAAAATTCCCTACCCTATTCTAAATTAAAAAAGTTAAAAGCTCTTTTACCTTACCAGCCCTGAACAGTGCCCTTTGCGGGGCATGCCCCAAGAATTTCAGCTCTTTTGCCTGTAAAAAAAACACATACAATACCCCCCCCCAACATTACAACCCACCACCCACATACCCCTAATCTAACCCAAACCCCCCTTAAATAAACCTAACACTAAGCCCCTGAAGATCTTCCTACCTTGTCTTCACCATCCAGGTATCACCGATCCGTCCTGGCTCCAACATCTTCATCCAACCCAAGCGGGGGTTGGCGATCCATCATCCGGTGGCTGAAGAGGTCCAGAAGAGGCTCCAAAGTCTTCCTCCTATCCGGCAAGAAGAGGACATCCGGACCGGCAAACATCTTCTCCAAGCGGCATCTTCGATCTTCTTGCATCCGGTGCGGAGCGGGTCCATCTTGAAGCAGGCGACGCGGATCCATCCTCTTCTTCCGTTGTCTCCCGAAGAATGACGGTTCCTTTAAGGGACGTCATCCAAGATGGCGTCCCTTGAATTCCGATTGGCTGATAGGATTCTATCAGCCAATCGGAATTAAGGTAGGAATATTCTGATTGGCTGATGGAATCAGCCAATCAGAATCAAGTTCAATCCGATTGGCTGATCCAATCAGCCAATCAGATTGAGCTCGCATTCTATTGGCTGTTCCGATCAGCCAATAGAATGCGAGCTCAATCTGATTGGCTGATTGGATCAGCCAATAGGATTGAACTTGATTCTGATTGGCTGATTCCATCAGCCAATCAGAATATTCCTACCTTAATTCCGATTGGCTGATAGAATCCTATCAGCCAATCGGAATTCAAGGGACGCCATCTTGGATGACGTCCCTTAAAGGAACCGTCATTCGTCGGGAGACAACGGAAGAAGAGGATGGATCCGCGTCGCCTGCTTCAAGATGGACCCGCTCCGCACCCGATGCAAGAAGATCAAAGATGCCGCTTGGAGAAGATGTTTGCCGGTCCGGATGTCCTCTTTTTGCCGGATAGGAGGAAGACTTTGGAGCCTCTTCTGGACCTCTTCAGCCACCGGATGATGGATCGCCAACCCCCGCTTGGGTTGGATGAAGATGTTGGAGCCAGGACGGATCGGTGATACCTGGATGGTGAAGACAAGGTAGGAAGATCTTCAGGGGCTTAGTGTTAGGTTTATTTAAGGGGGGTTTGGGTTAGATTAGGGGTATGTGGGTGGTGGGTTGTAATGTTGGGGGGGGTATTGTATGTGTTTTTTTTACAGGCAAAAGAGCTGAAATTCTTGGGGCATGCCCCGCAAAGGGCCCTGTTCAGGGCTGGTAAGGTAAAAGAGCTTTTAACTTTTTAAATTTAGAATAGGGTAGGGAATTTTTTATTTTGGGGGTCTTTGTTATTTTATTAGGGGGCTTAGAGTAGGTGTAATTAGTTTAAAATTGTTGTAATAATTTTCTGATGTTTGTAAATATTTTTTTATTTTTTGTAACTTAGTTCTTTTTTATTTTTTGTACTTTAGCTAGTTTATTTAATTGTATTTATTTGTAGGAATTGTGTTTAATTAATTTATTGATAGTGTAGTGTTAGGTTAATTGTAGGTAATTGTAGGTAGTTTATTTAATTAATTTATTGATAGGGTAGTGTTAGGTTTAATTATATCTTAGGTTAGGATTTATTTTACAGGTAAATTTGTTATTATTTTAACTAGGTAACTATTAAATAGCTATTGTACCTGGTTAAAATAATTACAAAGTTGCCTGTAAAATAAATATTAATCCTAAAATAGCTATAATATAATTATAATTTATATTGTAGCTATATTAGGGTTTATTTTACAGGTAAGTATTTAGCTTTAAATAGGAATAAGTTATTTAATAAGAGTTAATTAATTTCGTTAGATGTAAATTATATTTAAGTTAGGGGGGTGTTAGTGTTAGGGTTAGACTTAGCTTTAGGGGTTAATCCATTTATTATAGTAGCGATGAGCTACGGTCGTCAGATTAGGGGTTAATAATTGAAGGTAGGTGTCGGCGATGTTAGGGAGGGCAGATTAGGGGTTAATACTATTTATGATAGGGTTAGTGAGGCGGATTAGGGGTTAATAACTTTATTATAGTAGCGTTCAGGTCCGCTCGGCAGATTAGGGGTTAATAAGTGTAGGCAGGTGTCGGCGACGTTGAGGGGGGCAGATTAGGGGTTAATAAATATAATATAGGGGTCGGCGGTGTTAGGGGCAGCAGATTAGGGGTACATAAGGATAACGTAGGTGGCGGCGCTTTGCGGTCGGCAGATTAGGGGTTAATTATTGTAAGTAGCTGGCGGCGACGTTGTGGGGGGCAGGTTAGGGGTTAATAAATGTAATACAGGGGTCGGCGGGGTTAGGGGAAGCAGATTAGGGGTACATAAGTATAACGTAGGTGGCGGTCGGCAGATTAGGGGTTAAAAAATTTAAATCGAGTGGCGGCGATGTGGGGGGACCTCGGTTTAGGGGTACATAGGTAGTTTATGGGTGTTAGTGTACTTTAGGGTACAGTAGTTAAGAGCTTTATGAACCGGCGTTAGCCCAGAAAGCTCTTAACTCCTGCTATTTTCCGGCGGCTGGAGTTTTGTCGTTAGAGCTCTAGCGCTCACTTCAGAAACGACTCTAAATACTGGCGTTAGAAAGATCCCATTGAAAAGATAGGATACGCAATTGACGTAAGGGGATCTGCGGTATGGAAAAGTCGCGGCTGAAAAGTGAGCGTTAGACCCTTTAATCACTGACTCCAAATACCAGCGGGCGGCCAAAACCAGCGTTAGGAGCCTCTAACGCTGGTTTTCACGGCTACCGCCGAACTCTAAATCTAGGCCTAAGAGAGCAAAAGGGATCAAGAAGGAGTAAAAGAGAGCAAGGAAACAGGGGAGGGATAGCCTGGGACGCAGAACAGAGGTCGAGAGGATAAAGAGAGTGTAAGGGGAGAAAACAAGGAGAGTTAGAGAGTGTGAGGGGAGAAAACAAGGAGAGTTAGAGAGTGTGAGGGGAGAAAACAAGGAGAGTTAGAGAGTGTAAGGGGAAATAACCAGGAGAGTTAGAGAGTGTGAGGGGAGATAACAAGGAGAGTTAGAGAGTGTGAGGGGAGAAAACAAGGAGAGTTAGAGAGTGTGAGGGGAGATAACAAGGAGAGTTAGAGAGTGTGAGGGGAGAAAACAAGGAGAGTTAGAGAGTGTGAGGGGAGATAACAAGGAGAGTTAGAGAGTGTGAGGGGAGAAAACAAGGAGAGTTAGAGAGTGTAAGCGGAGAAAACAAGGAGAGTTAGAGAGTGTGAGGGGAGATAACAAGGAGAGTTAGAGAGTGTGAGGGGAGAAAACAAGGAGAGTTAGAGAGTGTGAGGGGAGAAAACAAGGAGAGTTAGAGAATGTGAGGGGAGAAAACAAGGAGAGTTAGAGAGTGTGAGGGGAGAAAACAAGGAGAGTTAGAGAATGTGAGGGGAGAAAACAAGGAGAGTTAGAGAATGTGAGGGGAGAAAACAAGGAGAGTTAGAGAGTGTGAGGGGAGAAAACAAGGAGAGTTAGAGAGTGTGAGGGGAGAAAACAAGGAGAGTTAGAGAATGTGAGGGGAGAAAACAAGGAGAGTTAGAGAATGTGAGGGGAGAGAATAAGGAGAGTTAGAGAATGTGAGGGGAGAAAACAAGGAGAGTTAGAGAATGTGAGGGGAGAAAACAAGGAGAGTTAGAGAATGTGAGGGGAGAGAATAAGGAGAGTTAGAGAATGTGAGGGGAGAAAACAAGGAGAGTTAGAGAATGTGAGGGGAGAAAACAAGGAGAGTTAGAGAATGTGAGGGGAAATAACAAGGAGAGTTAGAGAGTGTGAGGGGAGAAAACAAGGAGAGTTAGAGAGTGTGAGGGGAGAAAACAAGGAGAGTTAGAGAGTGTGAGGGGAGAAAACAAGGAGAGTTAGAGAATGTGAGGGGAGAAAACAAGGAGAGTTAGAGAATGTGAGGGGAGAAAACAAGGAGAGTTAGAGAGTGTGAGGGGAGAAAACAAGGAGAGTTAGAGAGTGTGAGGGGAGAAAACAAGGAGAGTTAGAGAATGTGAGGGGAGAAAACAAGGAGAGTTAGAGAATGTGAGGGGAGAGAATAAGGAGAGTTAGAGAATGTGAGGGGAGAAAACAAGGAGAGTTAGAGAATGTGAGGGGAGAAAACAAGGAGAGTTAGAGAATGTGAGGGGAGAGAATAAGGAGAGTTAGAGAATGTGAGGGGAGAAAACAAGGAGAGTTAGAGAATGTGAGGGGAGAAAACAAGTAGAGTTAGAGAATGTGAGGGGAGAAAACAAGGAGAGTTAGAGAGTGTGAGGGGAGATAACAAGGAGAGTTAGAGAGTGTAAGGGGAGAGAATAAGGAGAGTTAGAGAGTGTGAGGGGAGAAAACAAGGAGAGTTAGAGAGTGTGAGGGGAAATAACAAGAAGAGTTAGAGAGTGTAAGGGGAGAGAATAAGGAGAGTTAGAGAGTGTGAGGGGAGATAACAAGGAGAGTTAGAGAGTGTAAGGGGAGAGAATAAGGAGAGTTAGAGAGTGTGAGGGGAGATAACAAGGAGAGTTAGAGAGTGTGAGGGGAGATAACAAGGAGAGTTAGAGAGTGTAAGGGGAGAGAATAAGGAGAGTTAGAGAGTGTGAGGGGAGAGAATAAGGAGAGTTACAGAGTGTAAGGGGAGAGAATAAGGAGAGTTAGAGTGTGTAAGGGGAGAGAATAAGGAGAGTTAGAGAGTGTGAGGGGAAATAACAAGAAGAGTTAGAGAGTGTGAGGGGAGAGAATAAGGAGAGTTAGAGAGTGTGAGGGGAGAAAACAAGGAGAGTTAGAGAGTGTGAGGGGAGAGAATAAGAAGAGTTAGAGAATGTGAGGGGAGAAAACAAGGAGAGTTAGAGAATGTGAGGGGAGAAAACAAGGAGAGTTAGAGAGTGTGAGGGGAGAAAACAAGGAGAGTTAGAGAGTGTGAGGGGAAATAACAAGAAGAGTTAGAGAGTGTGAGGGGAGAGAATAAGGAGAGTTAGAGAGTGCGAGGGGAGAAAACAAGGAGAGTTAGAGAGTGTGAGGGGAGAAAACAAGGAGAGTTAGAGAGTGTGAGGGGAAATAACAAGAAGAGTTAGAGAGTGTGAGGGGAAATAACAAGAAGAGTTAGAGAGTGTGAGGGGAGAAAATAAGGAGAGTTAGAGAGTGTAAGGGGAAATAACAAGGAGAGTTAGAGAGTGTGAAGGGAGATAACAAGGAGAGTTAGAGAGTGTAAGGGGAGAAAACAAGGAGAGTTAGAGAGTGTGAGGGGAGATAACAAGGAGAGTTAGAGAGTGTGAGGGGAGAGAATAAGGAGAGTTAGAGAGTGTGAGGGGAGAAAACAAGGAGAGTTAGAGAATGTGAGGGGAGAAAACAAGGAGAGTTAGAGAGTGTGAGGGGAGATAACAAGGAGAGTTAGAGAGTGTGAGGGGAGAAAACAAGGAGAGTTAGAGAGTGTGAGGAGAGATAACAAGGAGAGTTAGAGAGTGTGAGGGGAGATAACAAGGAGAGTTAGAGAGTGTGAGGGGAGAAAACAAGGAGAGTTAGAGAGTGTGAGGGGAGAAAACAAGGAGAGTTAGAGAGTGTGAGGGGAGAAAACAAGGAGAGTTAGAGAGTGTGAGGGGAGAAAACAAGGAGAGTTAGAGAGTGTGAGGGGAGAGAATAAGGAGAGTTAGAGAGTGTGAGGGGAGAGAATAAGGAGAAGTAGTAAGAAGTGAATACAGCGCCAACAAGAGGCCAAGGGATAAATATACTCACAGAGAGATAAAAGAAGATAATTTAATGAACCATGTTAAAAAGCATCAGTAATAAAAGACTATATATAAAAAATGTAAAAAGCACATATAAATAAAATTACAAATACAGGAATATCTTACAGAAGCGGCTCAAAGGGCCAAAGCTGATAATTACAATAAAAACAGAGGTAATAACAGGTGATCAGTGTGAGTGGTACACCAGAATAAGAGTGTATACTAATTAAACAGAATTAGCCTAAGTACAACTGTAGCAAGTGCATCAAGCAAAAAACTAATAAACAATAATACAAACAATAGTGTTCAAAATTAGTGTTACAAAAATAGTGTTCCAAAAAATAGAAAAATGCACTGCAGTGCAAAAAAAGGGGGGTAGCAAAATAATTGTATAGATACGATCAAATAGTGAGTGAGTGCAAATGGATATAAAAATGCTAGCTACTTAATCCAGTGAGGTTAAGATATAATTAAATAAAATACACAATATGCAATAACATAAAAAATAAAATATAATCCAAAAAAGTGTTCAAAAAGTTGATCAACAAATGTTAGTGAAGAACAAAAATAAGTCAATCAAAACTAAAAAATGGAAAAAATGGGTGATGCTAGCTAGTCTTGAGAAAGACTCTTTTTTGAGGGCAGAAACGCGTTGACATATTGGTAAGCATTACTTTAATCTTTACTTCATTCTCATATTGGATACACTATGTTGTGAATTTCTTTTTTTACAGGGACACTTTTTAGGATACCATAGGAGCAGCTGACAGGTGCTAGGATCCAATCAGCTACTTCAGCTACCACACTCAGGAATTTGGATCTGTTAAAGTAACTAACATTGGAAGGAATCAACTTCCTCACTTTCACCTTGCTTTTCATCACCCATTTTTTCCATTTTTTAGTTTTGATTGACTTATTTTTGTTCTTCACTAACATTTGTTGATCAACTTTTTGAACACTTTTTTGGATTATATTTTATTTTTTATGTTATTGCATATTGTGTATTTTATTTAATTATATCTTAACCTCACTGGATTAAGTAGCTAGCTTTTTTATATCCATTTGCACTCACTCACTATTTGATCGTATCTATACAATTATTTTGCTACCCCCCTTTTTTTTGCACTGCAGTGCATTTTTCTATTTTTTGGAACACTATTTTTGTAACACTATTTTTGAAACACTATTGTTTGTATTATTGTTTATTAGTTTTTTGCTTGATGCACTTGCTACAGTTGTACTTAGGCTAATTCTGTTTAATTAGTATACACTCTTATTCTGGTGTACCACTCACACTGATCACCTGTTATTACCTCTGTTTTTATTGTAATTATCAGCTTTGGCCCTTTGAGCCGCTTCTGTAAGATATTCCTGTATTTGTAATTTTATTTATATGTGCTTTTTACATTTTTTATATATAGTCTTTTATTACTGATGCTTTTTAACATGGTTCATTAAATAATCTTCTTTTATCTCTCTGTGAGTATATTTATCCCTTGGCCTCTTGTTGGCGCTGTATTCACTTCTTACTACTTGTGCATATTTTTTGGAGGTTGGTTAGGATCTCTGTTTGTATACAGCTTGGGGATTACCTTAGCGCTTGTACACTACCCCTTTTTCACAAGAGAATAAGGAGAGTTAGAGAGTGTGAGGGGAGAAAACAAGGAGAGTTAGAGAGTGTGAGGGGAGAGAATAAGGAGAGTTAGAGAGTGTGAGGAGAGAGAATAAGGAGAGTTAGAGAGTGTAAGGGGAGAGAATAAGGAGAGTTAGAGAGTGTAAGGGGAGAGAATAAGGAGAGTTAGAGAGTGTAAGGGGAGAGAATAAGGAGAGTTAGAGAGTGTGATGGGAGAGAATAAGGAGAGTTAGAGAGTGTGAGGGGAGAGAATAAGAAGAGTTAGAGAGTGTGAGGGGAGATAACCAGGAGAGTTAGAGAATGTGAGGGGAGAGAATAAGGAGAGTTAGAGAGTGTGAGGGGAGATAACAAGGAGAGTTAGAGAGTGTGAGGGGAGAAAACAAGGAGAGTTAGAGAGTGTGAGGGGAGATAACAAGGAGAGTTAGAGAGTGTGAGGGGAGAAAACAAGGAGAGTTAGAGAGTGTGAGGGGAGATAACAAGGAGAGTTAGAGAGTGTGAGGGTAAATAACAAGGAGAGTTAGAGAATGTGAGGGGAGAAAACAAGGAGAGTTAGAGAGTGTGAGGGGAGAAAACAAGGAGAGTTAGAGAGTGTGAGGGGAAATAACAAGGAGAGTTAGAGAATGTGAGGGGAGAAAACAAGGAGAGTTAGAGAGTGTGAGGGGAGAGAATAAGGAGAGTTAGAGAGTGTGAGGAGAGAGAATAAGTAGAGTTAGAGAGTGTAAGGGGAGAGAATAAGGAGAGATAGAGAGTGTGAGGGGAGAGAATAAGGAGAGTTAGAGAGTGTGAGGAGAGAGAATAAGTAGAGTTAGAGAGTGTAAGGGGAGAGAATAAGGAGAGATAGAGAGGTTGAGGGGAGATAACAAGGAGAGTTAGAGAGTGTGAGGGGAGAAAACAAGGAGAGTTAGAGAGTGTGAGGGGAGATAACCAGGAGAGTTAGAGAATGTGAGGGGAGATAACAAGGAGAGTTAGAGAGTGTGAGGGGAGATAACCAGGAGAGTTAGAGAATGTGAGGGGAGATAACAAGGAGAGTTAGAGAGTGTGAGGGGAGATAACCAGGAGAGTTAGAGAGTGTGAGGGGAGATAACAAGGAGAGTTAGAGAGTGTAAGGGGAGAAAACAAGGAGAGTTAGAGAGTGTAAGGGGAAATAACCAGGAGAGTTAGAGAGTGTGAGGGGAGATAACAAGGAGAGTTAGAGAGTGTAAGGGGAGAAAACAAGGAGAGTTAGAGAGTGTGAGGGGAGATAACAAGGAGAGTTAGAGAGTGTAAGGGGAGAAAACAAGGAGAGTTAGAGAGTGTGAGGGGAGATAACAAGGAGAGTTAGAGAGCATGAGGGGAGATAACAAGGAGAATTAGAGAGTGTGAGGGGAGATAACAAGGAGAGTTAGAGAGTGTGAGGGGAGAAAACAAGGAGAGTTAGAGAGCGTGAGAGGAGATAACAAGGAGAGTTAGAGAGTGTGAGGGGAGATAACAAGGAGAGTTAGAGAGTGTGAGGGGAGAAAACAAGGAGAGTTAGAGAGCGTGAGGGGAGATAACAAGGAGAGTTAGAGAGTGTGAGGGGAGAAAACAAGGAGAGTTAGAGAGCGTGAGGGGAGATAACAAGGAGAGTTAGAGAATGTGAGGGAGAGAATAAGGAGAGTTAGAGAGTGTGAGGGGAGATAACAAGGAGAGTTAGAGAGTGTGAGGGGAGAAAACAAGGAGAGTTAGAGAGTGTGAGGGGAGATAACAAGGAGAGTTAGAGAGTGTGAGGGGAGATAACAAGGAGAGTTAGAGAGTGTAAGGGGAGATAACAAGGAGAGTTAGAGAGTATAAGGGGGGATAACAAGGAGAGTTAGAGAGTGTGAGGGGAGATAACAAGGAGAGTTAGAGAGTGTGAGGGGAGATAACAAGGAGAGTTAGAGAGTGTAAGGGGAGATAACAAGGAGAGTTAGAGAGTATAAGGGGAGATAACAAGGAGAGTTAGAGAGTGTAAGTGGAGATAACAAGGAGAGTTAGAGAGTGTGAGGGGAGATAACAAGGAGAGTTAGAGAGTGTAAGGGGAGATAACAAGGAGAGTTAGAGAGTATAAGGGGAGATAACAAGGAGAGTTAGAGAGCATGAGGGGAGATAACAAGGAGAGTTAGAGAGTGTAAGTGGAGATAACAAGGAGAGTTAGAGAAAGTAAGTGGAGATAACAAGGAGAGTTAGAGAGTGTAAGGGGAGATAACAAGGAGAGTTAGAGAGTGTAAGGGGAGATAACAAGGAGAGTTAGAGAGTCTAAGGGGAGATAACAAGGAGAGTTAGAGAGTGTAAGGGGAGATAACAAGGAGAGTTAGAGAGTGTAAGGGGAGAGAATAAGAAGAGATAGAGAGTGTGAGGGAAGATAACAAGGAGAGTTAGAGAGTGTGAGGGGAGATAACAAGGAGAGTTAGAGAGTGCGAAGGGAGATAACAAGGAGAGTTAGAGAGTGTGAGGGGAGAGAATAAGAAGAGATAGAGAGTGTGAGGGAAGATAACAAGGAGAGTTAGAGAGTGTTATAGAAGATAACAAGGAGAGTTAGAGAGCGTGAGGGGAGATAACAAGGAGAGTTAGAGAGTGTGAAGGGAGATAACAAGGAGAGTTAGAGAGTGTAAGGGGAGATAACAAGGAGAGTTAGAGAGTGTGAGGGGAGATAACAAGGAGAGTTAGAGAGTGTGAGGAGAGAGAATAAGGAGAGTTAGAGAGTGTAAGGGGAGATAACAAGGAGAGTTAGAGAGTGTAAGGGGAGAGAATAAGAAGAGATAGAGAGTGTGAGGGAAGATAACAAGGAGAGTTAGAGAGTGTTATAGAAGATAACAAGGAGAGTTAGAGAGCGTGAGGGGAGATAACAAGGAGAGTTAGAGAGTGTGAAGGGAGATAACAAGGAGAGTTAGAGAGCGTTAGGGGAGATAACAAGGAAAATTAGAGAGTGTGAGGGGAGATAACCAGGAGAGTTAGAGAATGTGAGGGGAGATAACAAGGAGAGTTAGAGTGTGTGAGGGGAGATAACAAGTAGAGTTAAAGAGTGTGAGGGGAGATAACAAGGAGAGTTAGAGAGCGTGAGGGGAGAAAACAAGGAGAGTTAGAGAGTGTGAGGGGAGAGAATAAGGAGAGTTAGAGAGTTTGAGGGGAGAGAAAAAGCAGAGTTACAGAGTGTAAGGGGAGAGAATAAGGAGAGTTAGAGAGTGTGAGGGGAGAGAATAAGGAGAGTTAGAGAGTGTGAGGGGAGAGAATAAGGAGAGTTAGAGAGTGTGAGGAGAGAGAATAAGTAGAGTTAGAGAGTGTGAGGAGAGAGAATAAGTAGAGTTAGAGAGTGTGAGGGGAGAGAATAAGTAGAGTTATAGAGTGTGAGGGGAGATAACAAGGAGAGTTAGAGAGTGTAA
Source organism: Bombina bombina (assembly GCF_027579735.1). Classification (NCBI taxonomy): domain Eukaryota; kingdom Metazoa; phylum Chordata; class Amphibia; order Anura; family Bombinatoridae; genus Bombina; species Bombina bombina. The sequence goes on from NC_069506.1 coordinate 343,620,381, forward strand.
GGGGAGAGAATAAGGAGAGTTAGAGAGTGTGAGGGGAGATAACATGGAGAGTTAGAGAGTGTGAGGGGAGAAAACAAGAAGAGTTAGAGAGTGTGAGGGGAGATAACAAGGAGAGTTAGAGAGTGTAAGGGGAGAGAATAAGGAGAGTTAGAGAGTGTAAGGGGAGAGAATAAGGAGAGTTAGAGAGTGTAAGGGGAGAGAATAAGGAGAGTTAGAGAGTGTAAGGGGATTGAATAAGGAGAGTTAGAGAGTGTGAAGGGAGATAACAAGGAGAGTTAGAGAGTGTAAGGGGAGAGAATAAGGAGAGTTAGAGAGTGTGAGGAGAGAGAATAAGGAGAGTTAGAGAGTGTGAGGGGAGAGAATAAGGAGAGTTAGAGAGTGTGAGGGGAGATAACAAGGAGAGTTAGAGAGTGTAAGGGGAGAGAATAAGGAGAGTTAGAGAATGTGAGGGGAGATAACAAGGAGAGTTAGAGAGCGTGAGGGGAGATAACAAGGAGAGTTAGAGAGTGTGAAGGGAGATAACAAGGAGAGTTAGAGAGCGTTAGGGGAGATAACAAGGAAAATTAGAGAGTGTGAGTGGAGATAACAAGGAGAGTTAGAGAGCGTGAGGGGAGATAACAAGGAGAGTTAGAGAGTGTGAGGGGAGATAACAAGGAGAGTTAGAGAGTGTGAGGGGAGATAACAAGTAGAGTTAGAGAGTGTGAGGGGAGATAACAAGGAGAGTTAGAGAGCGTGAGGGGAGAAAACAAGGAGAGTTAGAGAGTGTGAGGGGAGAGAATAAGGAGAGTTAGAGAGTTTGAGGGGAGAGAAAAAGCAGAGTTACAGAGTGTAAGGGGAGAGAATAAGGAGAGTTAGAGAGTGCGAGGGGAGAGAATAAGGAGAGTTAGAGAGTGTAAGGGAAAAGAACAAGGAGAAATAGAGAGGTTGAGGGGAGATAACAAGGAGAGTTAGAGAGTGTGAGGGGAAATAACAAGGAGAGTTAGAGAGTGTAAGGGGAGAAAACAAGGAGAGTTAGAGAGTGTGAAGGGAGATAACCAGGAGAGTTAGAGAGTGTGAGGGGAAATAACAAGAAGAGTTAGAGAGTGTAAGGGGAGAAAACAAGGAGAGTTAGAGAGTGTAAGGGGAAATAACCAGGAGAGTTAGAGAGTGTGAGGGGAGATAACAAGGAGAGTTAGAGAGTGTAAGGGGAGAAAACAAGGAGAGTTAGAGAGTGTGAGGGGAGATAACAAGGAGAGTTAGAGAGTGTGAGGGGAGAAAACAAGCAGAGTTAGAGAGTGTGAGGGGAGAAAACAAGGAGAGTTAGAGAGCGTGAGGGGAGATAACAAGGAGAGTTAGAGAGTGTGAGGGGAGAAAACAAGGAGAGTTAGAGAGCGTGAGGGGAGATAACAAGGAGAGTTAGAGAGTGTGAGGGGAGATAACAAGGATAGTTAGAGAGTAAGAAGGGAGATAACAAGGAGAGTTAGAGAGTGTGAGGGGAGATAACAAGGAGAGTTAGAGAGTGTGAGGGGAGAAAACAAGGAGAGTTAGAGAGCGTGAGGGGAGATAACAAGGAGAGTTAGAGAGTGTGAGGGGAGATAACAAGGATAGTTAGAGAGTAAGAGGGGAGATAACAAGGAGAGTTAGAGAGTGTGAGGGGCGATAACAAGGAGAGTTAGAGAGTGTGAGGGGAGAAAACAAGGAGAGTTAGAGAGCATGAGGGGAGATAACAAGGAGAGTTAGAGAGTGTGAGGGGAGATAACAAGGAGAGTTAGAGAGTGGAAGGGGAGATAACAAGGAGAGTTAGAGAGTGTAAGGGGAGATAACAAGGAGAGTTAGAGAGTGTAAGGGGAGATAACAAGGAGAGTTAGAGAGTGTAAGCGGAGAGAATAAGAAGAGATAGAGAGTGTGAGGGAAGATAACAAGGAGAGTTAGAGAGTGTTATGGAAGATAACAAGGAGAGTTAGAGAGCGTGAGGGGAGATAACAAGGAGAGTTAGAGAGTGTGAAGGGAGATAACAAGGAGAGTTAGAGAGCGTGAGGGGAGATAACAAGGAGAGTTAGAGAGTGTGAGGGGAGATAACAAGGAGAGTTAGAGAGTGTGAGGGGAGATAACAAGGAGAGTTAGAGAGTGTAAGGGGAGATAACAAGGAGAGTTAGAGAGCGTTAGGGGAGATAACAAGGAAAATTAGAGAGTGTGAGGGGAGATAACAAGGAGAGTTAGAGAGCGTGAGGGGAGATAACAAGGAGAGTTAGAGTGTGTGAGGGGAGATAACAAGGAGAGTTAGAGAGTGTGAGGGGAGATAACAAGGAGAGTTAGAGAGCGTGAGGGGAGATAACAAGGAGAGTTAGAGAGTGTGAGGGGAGAGAATAAGGAGAGTTAGAGAGTTTGAGGGGAGAGAAAAAGCAGAGTTACAGAGTGTAAGGGGAGAGAATAAGGAGAGTTAGAGAGTGTGAGGGGAGAGAATAAGGAGAGTTAGAGAGTGTGAGGGGAGAGAATAAGGAGAGTTAGAGAGTGTGAGGAGAGAGAATAAGTAGAGTTAGAGAGTGTGAGGGGAGAGAATAAGGAGAGTTAGAGAGTGTGAGGGGAGAGAATAAGGAGAGTTAGAGAGTGTAAGGGGAGAGAATAAGGAGAGTTAGAGAGTGTAAGGGGAGAGAATAAGGAGAGTTAGAGAGTGTAAGGGGAGAGAATAAGGAGAGTTAGAGAGTGTGAAGGGAGATAACAAGGAGAGTTAGAGAGTGTAAGGGGAGAGAATAAGGAGAGTTAGAGAGTGTGAGGAGAGAGAATAAGAAGAGTTAGAGAGTGTGAGGGGAGAGAATAAGGAGAGTTAGAAAGTGTGAGGGGAGATAACAAGGAGAGTTAGAGAGTGTAAGGGGAGAGAATAAGGAGAGTTAGAGAATGTGAGGGGAGATAACAAGGAGAGTTAGAGAGTGTGAGGGGAGAAAACAAGGAGAGTTAGAGAGTGTGAGGGGAGATAACAAGGAGAGTTAGAGAGTGTGAGGGGAGAGAATAAGGAGAGTTAGAGAGTGTGAGGGGAAATAACAAGAAGAGTTAGAGAGTGTGAGGGGAAATAACAAGGAGAGTTAGAGAGTGTGAGGGGAAATAACAAGGAGAGTTAGAGAGTGTGAGGGGAGAGAACAAGGAGAGTTAGAGAGTGTGAGGGGAGAGAACAAGGAGAGTTAGAGAGTGTGAGGGGAGAGAATAAGGAAAGTTAGAGAGTGTGAGGGGAAATAACAAGAAGAGTTAGAGAGTGTGAGCGGAGAGAATAAGGAGAGTTAGAGAGTGTGAGGAGAGAGAACAAGGAGAGTTAGAGAGTGTGAGGGGAGAGAATAAGGAGAGTTAGAGAGTGTGAGGGGAGAGAATAAGGAGAGTTAGAGAGTGTGAGGAGAGAGAACAAGGAGAGTTAGAGAGTGTGAGGGGAGAGAATAAGGAGAGTTAGAGAGTGTGAGGAGAGAGAACAAGGAGAGTTAGAGAGAGTGAGGGGAGAGAATAAGGAGAGTTAGAGAGTGTGAGGGGAAATAACAAGAAGAGTTAGAGAGTGTGAGGGGAGAGAATAAGGAGAGTTAGAGAGTGTGAGGAGAGAGAACAAGGAGAGTTAGAGCGTGTAAGGGGAGAGAATAAGGAGAGTTAGAGAGTGTGAGGGGAGAGAATAAGGAGAGTTAGAGAGTGTGAGGGGAAATAACAAGAAGAGTTAGAGAGTGTGAGGGGAGAAAACAAGGAGAGTTAGAGAGTGTGAGGGGAGAAAACAAGGAGAGTTAGAGAGTGTGAGGGGAGAAAACAAGGAGAGTTAGAGAGTGTGAGGGGAGAAAACAAGGAGAGTTAGAGAGTGTGAGGGGAAATAACAAGAAGAGTTAGAGAGTGTGAGGGGAGAAAACAAGAAGAGTTAGAGAGTGTGAGGGGAGAAAACAGGGAGAGTTAGAGAGTGTGAGGGGAGAGAATAAGGAGAGTTAGAGAGTGTGAGGGGAAATAACAAGAAGAGTTAGAGAGTGTGAGGGGAGAGAATAAGGAGAGTTAGAGAGTGTGAGGAGAGAGAATAAGGAGAGTTAGAGAGTGTAAGGGGAGAGAATAAGGAGAGATAGAGAGTGTGAGGGGAGATAACAAGGAGAGTTAGAGAGTGTAAGGGAAAAGAACAAGGAGAAATAGAGAGGTTGAGGGGAGATAACAAGGAGAGTTAGAGAGTGTGAGGGGAAATAACAAGGAGAGTTAGAGAGTGTAAGGGGAGGAAACAAGGAGAGTTAGAGAGTGTGAAGGGAGATAACCAGGAGAGTTAGAGAATGTGAGGGGAGATAACAAGGAGAGTTAGAGAGTGTGAGGGGAGATAACCAGGAGAGTTAGAGAGTGTGAGGGGAGATAACAAGGAGAGTTAGAGAGTGTAAGGGGAGATAACAAGGAGAGTTAGAGAGTGTAAGGGGAAATAACCAGGAGAGTTAGAGAGTGTGAGGGGAGATAACAAGGAGAGTTAGAGAGTGTAAGGGGAGAAAACAAGGAGAGTTAGAGAGTGTGAGGGGAGATAACAAGGAGAGTTAGAGAGCATGAGGGGAGATAACAAGGAGAATTATAGAGTGTGAGGGGAGATAACAAGGATAGTTAGAGAGTAAGAGGGGAGATAACAAGGAGAGTTAGAGAGTGTGAGGGGAGATAACAAGGAGAGTTAGAGAGTGTGAGGGGAAATAACAAGAAGAGTTAGAGAGTGTGAGGGGAGAGAATAAGGAGAGTTAGAGAGTGTGAGGGGAGAGAATAAGTAGAGTTAGAGAGTGTGAGGGGAGAAAACAAGGAGAGTTAGAGAGCGTGAGGGGAGAAAACAAGGAGAGTTAGAGAGTGTGAGGGGAGATAACAAGGAGAGTTAGAGAGTGTAAGGGGAGATAACAAGGAGAGTTAGAGAGTGTAAGGGGAGATAACAAGGAGAGTTAGAGAGTGTGAGGGGAGATAACAAGGAGAGTTAGAGAGTGTAAGGGGAGATAACAAGGAGAGTTAGAGAGTGTAAGGGGAGAGAATAAGAAGAGATAGAGAGTGTGAGGGAAGATAACAAGGAGAGTTAGAGAGTGTTATGGAAGATAACAAGGAGAGTTAGAGAGCGTGAGGGGAGATAACAAGGAGAGTTAGAGAGTGTGAGGGGAGATAACAAGGAGAGTTAGAGAGTGTAAGGGGAGATAACAAGGAGAGTTAGAGAGCGTTAGGGGAGATAACAAGGAAAATTAGAGAGTGTGAGGGGAGATAACAAGGAGAGTTAGAGAGCGTGAGGGGAGATAACAAGGAGAGTTAGAGTGTGTGAGGGGAGATAACAAGGAGAGTTAGAGAGTGTGAGAGAAGAAAACAAGGAGAGTTAGAGAGTGTGAGGGGAGATAACAAGTAGAGTTAGAGAGTGTGAGGGGAGATAACAAGGAGAGTTAGAGAGTGTGAGGGGGGATAACAAGGAGAGTTAGAGAGTGTGAGGGGAGAGAATAAGGAGAGTTAGAGAGTTTGAGGGGAGAGAAAAAGCAGAGTTACAGAGTGTAAGGGGAGAGAATAAGGAGAGTTAGAGTGTGTGAGGGGAGAGAATAAGGAGAGTTAGAGAGTATGAGGGGAGAGAATAAGGAGAGTTAGAGAGTATGAGGGGAGAGAATAAGGAGAATTAGAGAGTATGGGGGGAGAGAATAAGGAGAGTTAGAGAGTATGAGGGGAGAGAATAGGGAGAGTTAGAGAGTATGAGAGGAGAGAATAAGGAGAGTTAGAGAGTGTGAGGGGAGAGAATAAGGAGAGTTAGAGAGTGTGAGGGGGGGGAAGAAGGAGAGTTAGAGAGTGTGAGGGGAGAGAACAATTAGAGTTAGAAAGTGTGAGGGGAGAGAACAATTAGAGTTAGAAAGTGTGAGGGGAGAGAATAAGGAGAGTTAGAGAGTGTGAGGGGAAATAACAAGAAGAGTTAGAGAGTGTGAGGGGAAATAACAAGGAGAGTTAGAGAGTGTGAGGGGAAATAACAAGGAGAGTTAGAGAGTGTGAGGGGAGAAAACAAGGAGAGTTAGAGAGTGTGAGGGGAGAGAATAAGGAGAGTTAGAGAGTGTGAGGGGAAATAACAAGAAGAGTTAGAGAGTGTGAGGGGAGAGAATAAGGAGAGTTAGAGAGTGTGAGGAGAGAGAATAAGGAGAGTTAGAGAGTGTAAGGGGAGAGAATAAGGAGAGATAGAGAGTGTCAGGGGAGATAACAAGGAGAGTTAGAGAGTGTAAGGGAAAAGAACAAGGAGAAATAGAGAGGTTGAGGGGAGATAACAAGGAGAGTTAGAGAGTGTGAGGGGAAATAACAAGGAGAGTTAGAGAGTGTAAGGGGAGAAAACAAGGAGAGTTAGAGAGTGTGAGGGGAGATAACAAGGAGAGTTAGAGAGTGTAAGGGGAGATAACAAGGAGAGTTAGAGAGTGTAAGGGGAGATAACAAGGAGAGTTAGAGAGTGTAAGGGGAGATAACAAGGAGAGTTAGAGAGTGTGAGGGGAGATAACAAGGAGAGTTAGAGAGTGTGAGGGGAGATAACAAGGAGAGTTAGAGAGTGTAAGGGGAGATAACAAGGAGAGTTAGAGAGTGTAAGGGGAGATAACAAGGAGAGTTAGAGAGTGTAAGGGGAGATAACAAGGAGAGTTAGAGAGTGTGAGGGGAGATAACAAGGAGAGTTAGAGAGTGTAAGGGGAGATAACAAGGAGAGTTAGAGAGTGTGAGGGGAGATAACAAGGAGAGTTAGAGAGTGTGAGGGGAGATAACAAGGAGAGTTAGAGAGTGTAAGGGGAGATAACAAGGAGAGTTAGAGAGTGTAAGGGGAGATAACAAGGAGAGTTAGAGAGTGTAAGGAGAGAGAATAAGAAGAGTTAGAGAGTGTGAGGAGAGAGAATAAGAAGAGTTAGAGAGTGTGAGGAGAGAGAATAAGAAGAGTTAGAGAGTGTGAGGAGAGAGAATAAGAAGAGTTAGAGAGTGTGAGGAGAGAGAATAAGAAGAGTTAGAGAGTGTGAGGAGAGAGAATAAGAAGAGTTAGAGAGTGTGAGGAGAGAGAATAAGAAGAGTTAGAGAGTGTGAGGAGAGAGAATAAGTAGAGTTAGAGAGTGTAAGGGGAGAGAACAAGGAGAGTCTTTAGACTCGCCAGAAACAGCAGTTATGAAGCAGTGGTCACAAAGACCGCTGCTCCATAACCTGTCTGCCTGCTCTGAGCAGGCGGACAGACATCACCGGAAATCAACCCGATCGAATACGATCGGGTTGATTAACACCCCTTGCGAATCTGCAGGGGGCGGTATTGCACTAGCTCTTGTGAGCTGCTGGTGCAATGCTGAATACGGAGAGCGTATTGCTCTCTGCATTCAGCGAGGTCTGGCGGACCTGATCCGCACTGTCAGATCAGGTCGGCCAGACCTTGTTAAATAGAGGCCAGAGAGTGTAAGGGGAGAGAATGATGGGATAGTGGGAAATAATTAAGGGAGCAGAGTGTAATGGTTGCAGCAGGAGGGAGACAGAGCAATATGACATGAGAAGCTAAGGGACAAAGGACATGGGGGAGCAGAAAAGCGCGAGTGAATAGACAATGTGGTAAAAGGAAATACAATTAGGAGGCTGTTGGTGCAAGAGATTTGGGAATTAAGCAAAGGTAAAAATGAAAGGATTGATATTTGAGAGCCTAATAGTAAATACAATAAAACTGGTAAGAGAGAGAGAACTGAGGATGGTGATGGTAAAATGAGGAGAGCAGAGGGAATGTGACTGAAAGGGAAGAGATAGGAAGAACATGAAAGAGCAAAGGAGGGGAGGGAGAATCAGAAGATGACTGGTTAACGAGAGGGAGGGGAGGGAGAATCAGAAGATGACTGGTTAACGAGAGGGAGGGGAGGGAGAATCAGAAGATGACTGGTTAACGAGAGGGAGGGGAGGGAGAATCAGAAGATGACAGGTTAACGAGAGGGAGGGGAGGGAGAATCAGAAGATGACTGGTTAACGAGAGGGAGGGGAGGGAGAATCAGAAGATGACTGGTTAACGAGAGGGAGGGGAGGGAGAATCAGAAGATGACTGGTTAACGAGAGGGAGGGGAGGGAGAATCAGAAGATGACTGGTTAACGAGAGGGAGGGGAGGGAGAATCAGAAGATGACTGGTTAACGAGAGGGAGGGGAGGGAGAATCAGAAGATGACTGGTTAACGAGAGGGAGGGGAGGGAGAATCAGAAGATGACTGGTTAACGAGAGGGAGGGGAGGGAGAATCAGAAGATGACTGGTTAACGAGAGGGAGGGGAGGGAGAATCAGAAGATGACTGGTTAACGAGAGGGAGGGGAGGGAGAATCAGAAGATGACTGGTTAACGAGAGGGAGGGGAGGGAGAATCAGAAGATGACTGGTTAACGAGAGGGAGGGGAGGGAGAATCAGAAGATGACTGGTTAACGAGAGGGAGGGGAGGGAGAATCAGAAGATGACTGGTTAACGAGAGGGAAATAAACAGAGACAGGGAAATTCAGGAAGGAATCTGCTGAGTCAAAAAGAAAGATAAAGGGGCCTATCTATTATCAAGCTCCAAATGGAGCTTGAGGGCCCGTGTTTCTGGCGAGTCTTCAAACTCGCTAGAAACAGCAGTTATGAAGCAGCGGTCTAAAGATTATGATCAGGTTGATTGACACCTCCCTGCTGGCGGCCCATTGGCCGCGAGCCTGCAGGAGGCGACGTTGCACCAGCAGCTCTTGTGAGCTGCTGGTGCAATGCTTAATACGGAGAGCGTATTGCTCTCCGTATTCAGTGAGGTCTGGCGGACCTGATCCGCACTGTCAGATCAGGTCCAAAGAGTAAATGATGGGAAATAGAACAGATACAGGGGGTGCAATAGGAGAAGGCAGGGGGAGGTCAGAGAGTACAAAAGGAACGTGCAAGGGGATAGAATGCCAGTGCTATTTAGTGCCATGTTAGATATATTATGTGCAGAATGTAAACATAATGGTTATTCTATTGACATGGTGAAAAACCTAAGCTTATTTGAAATAAGAGCTTTGTTGTAATTTGCAGGATTGGAACAATCTCCTTTTGGTGTAATGTGACCAATGACCATATATACCCTAAAAGAGGAATAACAATGAGTGTTAGCCTGTGATGCGGTAAGTAAAAAGTGTACCTCAAAAGCGTTACCCTAAAAACAAAATGTATGCTTATCTGATCATTTCTTTCATGATGGTGAGCATCCACAAGGCATCACATGTGGGATTAAATTCCAGTCCTACAGGAGGCGGCTAAACACTCCTCACAGCATTGTTTTAATCTGTCTCATTTTCCTGTGATTCCTTAGTCACAGACATGGCCAAGAGATTGGAGAAAATAAGAAAGTAGGAAAGTAAAAGAAGTGCAAACTGGTATTCCCTCCCACCAGCTGACATGGAAAAAACAAGGGCAGTTCTTATAGACTCTCAACACCATGAAATAAATGTATCGGGTAAGCATACATTTTGTTTACTTTCATAAGATGGGGAGATTCCACAAGGCATCACATGTGGGATCCAATATCCAAGCTGTGATGTCCATTCTAAGAGACTAACATGAAAGAGGGAGGAAAAATTGTTAAGGCAGCTACTAAACAGGCACTGCAATCTCCTACCAAAAGGAGCCTCAGAGGAGGCAAATGTGTCAAAATGGTAGAATTTGGTAAAGACATAAAAAGATGACCATGTCCTTGCACATCTGTTCAATGAAAGCTTCATTTCTAAAAGCTCAAATAGTGGTGACTACTCTGGTACAATGAGCAGTAATTTTATTCAGGGGGAGACTTCCCCAGCTACTAAGCACACTATGCAAATCAAAGTTTTAAGCCACCATGCCAAGGCGGTTGCCATAGATTTCTGTCCCTTGCAGGGGAATTGAGAAACAAGGAAGAAGAAATTCTGAATTATTTAGTGGCTTGAAAAAAAAAGTTCAAGGTCCATACTACATCCGAGCTGTAAAGTGATGTTTTTTTTTTTGGTACTGGCAGAGAGATGGGGTTATAATTTGCTAATTGATGTTTTCAGAAGAAACAACTTTAGGAAGGAAAAAAATAGCTTGTTGTTCAAACTGCTTTATCCTAATAAAAAATCATGTAAGGAGAATCATCTTAACCAAACCTAGAATAAAAGGCTTTCAAACTCTTTTTGTGATAGAAGCACGAAAAGGCAGAAATGTGGCCTTTATGGGAACTGACTGATAAACCCTTATCCAGACCATCCTGCAAAAAAATTAAGAATTCAAAAAATCTGAAAAGAGTTCCAATTGTAATTATTAGACTCTTTTCAGGAAAGGAAACATTTCTAGACTTTGTGATAAATACATCTTTAACAAGCTTTCTGGCCTGAACCGAAGTGTCTATCAGACTCAGACATTCAATTATCATGCTGTCAAATTGAGAGCCTTGAGATCTTGACGGAAGAAGGGACCTTGAGAGAGAAAGTCCTTCCTGAGAGGAAAATACCATAGCTGGCTTGAAAACAATTGTATCAGATCTGCGCACCAAGTCCTGTGAGACCGCGCTAGAGCAAAGTAATCGAAACCTGGCAAAAGAATGGCACCTAAAGTCGCTACTATAAGACCAACTACGTCCATGCATTTAAAAGGACAGGAAACCCCTAAATATGTTTCATGATTTGGAAATATTATACAATTTTAAACAACTTTCCAATTTACTTAAATTATCAAATTTGCGTTTTCTTTTTCAACAAGGGATACCAAGGAAACAAAGCCCATTTAAAAATAGAAGTGAATTTAATTAAAAGTGTCATTACCTGCTCTAGCTGAATCATGCAAGTTTAATTTGACTTTCCTATCCCTTTAAGCAGTTTAGGAAGAAGAGTTTGATGGAGAAGAGCACAGAGCTTCTGCAATTTGAGTTTGTGAGAATCTGTTAGCGATAGCCTTATTGTTACAGAGTTTATGTGCTCCAATAAGAAATGAATGGGCACAACCTTTGCTACCTACTTTAGAAGGGGGGTTCTGGGTTGCTGAATAATTGTCCTCAGCTGAAGTGGAGGATTCTAATTAATAGAGTACTCCTGAAGGATACAGGGTACCTAGAGGGGATGCTCCTTAGAGATATCTTAGATGAGCCCAAGGTCTGCAAAGGGTTCTCTTCTGCCCTTTGCATGTGTTTGCTTTTAATTGGTGCAGGCATCAGTAGTGAAATTGCAGAGTGAATGGACTGTTTTACGTTAGGAGGTAGCTCAGTAGAACTGTCCAGGGGGTAATCCTGGTGGGTAACTCTGCTGCAAATGCAACACTGCATGACCCTGTATAGCAATAGACACAGACTTAGCACATAGGTTACAAAGCTGATTAAGGGGACACCCCAACACTTCCTTACATAGCAAACACATGTGAGAAGGGGTTCAGTTGCCAGTAGCTCTTCTAATGAATCAGTGTTAAGTTCTAAGACTTTAGCTGCACCAGTTTGCTCCATAATGATTTAGAAAAGTAAGGACAGGCAAGTATCTAAAATTAGATAGCAGCATAGAAATATAATATAACAGATACAGAAAGTGTTAACACCCTCAGGGGAACACACAAATATTTGCACAATGTGAAACTAAGGTTTCTGTGAGGGAATCAGAAAAGATTGGTTACTGTCTTTTAAGAGAAAAATTGTACTTTAAAAATAAAAACTTAAAGTTTGAGTCAATAAAGGGTTAAATAAATAAGGCTCTGAGAAGAAATTGCAGTTTTTCATCAAAGAAGGCCACAGTTTTTGGCGGGAAGAAGTAAATTCCCTTGGATCGGAACAGAAGGTAGCTCAAAAACTTCTGAAAATGAGCTCCAAATGTAAGAAAAAAAATTCTGATTATCTCAGAGCCTGCTGAGAATGAGGACCAGAGCTCTGGTATGTGCTAAATACCAGAAATAAATTCTAAGACAGTGCTGCAATGTTACTGTAAATGTATAAAAGTGCACAAAAGTTCCTTAAACTGTATGCAGTGTTATCTGGTAATTGTAAATATATCCCCAAGCTATGCGAATAATGTCTGCATGTTCATGCTAATAGCCTGCGGGGTATGTGAGTGCAAGTACCAACTTACCTGTCAGCACTCACTGTACTGCGCTTACCCAGCTGCAGGAGACCTGCTTCTATCAGGAGGAGGCAGCAGGACCAGTGCCAATGACACCAGTAGCAAGTAAGTGACAAACTCCCACAGGAGATTTACTCTCACTATCAATATACTCCTTTACACCCCACTTTCCTATTCCCGGCACTCTGAGGATGATATTAGGGGGCCGATTTACCAAGCCCCGTATCGGCCCCAATGCCTCTGTTTCCATGCAAGACTTCAGGCTCGCCGGAAGCAGGAGTTAAGAAGCAGCGGTATTAAGACCGATGCTCCTTAACTCGTACGCCTCCTCTGAGGCTGCAGACATCAATCCAGCCGTTCTCATACGATCGGGTTGATTAACACCCCCTGCTAGCGGCCGATTGGCCCTGAAGCTGCAGGGGGCGGCATTGCACAAGCAGTTCCCCAGAACTGCTGGTGCAATGATAAATGTCGACAGCGTATCATGTCCACCAGACATTTATAAATCGGCCCCCATGTCCCATTTTCAGAACAGTTTTAAATCGATGTGTAGATCAGTAATTCAAGCTTCACCTTCCTCCTTGCTGGAGACAAAAAAATGACTGAGGAATCATGGGAATGTAGAAGGGATTAAAGCTCTGTTGTAGGGTGTTTTATCTCCTCCTGTAGGACTGGACTTTAATCCCACATGTGATGGCTCATGGACTCTCATCATCTTATGAAACAAATAGAGACACTGCCTTCTCTAATGTCCCATTAGCAGTTTTCAGTCTGATCTGAGGTCTGCATCGGACATATGGAGTATTTATCTGTATGTGCTGACAGCTTGCTCTTGCAACCTGAGTAGGCTCAGTTCTAGATGCAGGTGAACGGGACATAAAGACCAGAGGGTCTATTTATAATATGGTACAATGTAGCGTATCATGTCCGCCGCACATCGATAAATGCCAACAGCAAACTCTCTCAGCATTTACCATTGCACCAGCTAGCAGGGGCTGTCAATCAACCCAATCGTATTCAATCGGGCTGATTGCTGTCCGCCGCCTCAGAGGTGGCAGACGAGTTAAGGAGCAGTGGTCTTAGGACTGCTGCTTCATAAATCGACCCCTTATTCTCCAAATGCTTGTGCAAAATAAACCTATCATTAAATTAGCCATCACATTTACTAGAAGCATTTTTTCTAATACGTTTACTATAAAAATGCCTCTAATAAAAACTGAAATTCACTAATGTGCCTTTCACTTTGTGATTACACTGTTCCTTTAAACTCATGCACACTATGGGGCCCATTTATCAAGCTCCGAACGGAGCTTGGGGGCCCATGTTTCTGGAGAGTCTTCAGACTCGCCAGAAACAGCAGTTATGAAGCAGCGGTCACAAAGACAGCTGCTCCATAACCCTGTCAACCTGCTCTGAGGAGGCGGACAGGAATCGCCGGAATTCAACCCGATTGAGTATGATCGGGTTGATTGACACCTCCCTGCTGGCGGCTGATTGGCCGCGAGTCTGCAGGGGGCGGCATTGCACCAGTAGCTCTTGTGAGCTGCTGGTGCAATGCTGAATACGGAGAGCATATTGCTCTCCGCATTCAGCGAGGTCTTGCGAACCTGATCCGCACTGTCGGGACAAGTCCACAAGACCTTTGATAAATAGGCCCCCATATACTAAACAGAGATATAGCTAAAGACCAGTAGAAGGGAGCAGGAAAGAAAACTATCGGCTAGATTACGAGTTTGGCGTTAGGCTTAAAAAGCAGCGTTGCCCGGTCCCAACGCTGCTTTTTAACACCCGCTGGTATTACAAGTCTTGCAGGTACAGGTGTACCGCTCACTTTTTTGGCCAGACTTGGAAATACTGCAAATCCACTTACGTCAATTCTGTATCCTATTTTTTCAAAGGGACTTGCAATGATTGCATCAGCCAATAGGATTTTTTCTACCTTAATTCCGATTGGCTTATAGAATTCTATCAGCCAATCGGAATTGAAGGGACGCCATCTTGGATGACGTCACTTAAAGGTAACGCCATTTAGTAAGAAGACTTCGATGGAAGAGAATGCTCCGCGCCGGATGTCTTGAAGATGGACCCGCTCCGCGCCGTATGGATGAACATAGAAAATGCAGTCTGAATGAAGAATTCTGCCCTTCTGGAGGACCACTTCGCCCGGCTTGGATGAAGACTTTTCCTGGCTTCGTTTAGGACTTCGGCCTGGTTGGGTGAAGACTTCTCCCGGTAAGGTGATCTTCAAGGGGTTAGTGTTAGGTTTTTGTAAGGGGGTATTGGGTGGGTTTTAGGGTAGGGTTAGTTGTGTGGGTGGTGGGTTTTAATGTTGGGGGGATTCGTACTTTTTTATTGTATATTTGTTGTACATATTTAACATTCAATGCTATTCACTTACAGGAAAATGTCCTTTTTATTGTATATATATATACCTTTATATCTTTTCATATAGATACTGTATATAGGTATAGATATGTATTTTACATAAACAGTACCAGAAATATATAGAAATATATATTTAATAAGAAAAAGTACATAATCTTCAATGTGAAGAACGTAGGAAGATAAAATATGCGTTTTGCGCATTGTGTTTCGCAATTTAAATTTTAATCTTAAAATTGAGTAATCTTAAGAAGTGTTATTGAAGTATTTAATATAACATATTAAAAGAAATTATTAAACATAATGTAAACTATCCTATATAATAAAAGACCAAGTGTGTTTGTCCGAAGCTGTCATGCACAGTAGAGACTGCACGCGAGGACAAACACACCTGGCCTTAAAACTGACCTCCTGGCGTCTTGTGGTGGAGTGGGCGTGGCCAGGAGGGTGTGGAGTGGGCATGGCCGGGCAGGTGCAACGTGGGCGTGGTCGGGCGGGGCAAACGTGACGCGGGCGGGACTGGGCAGGGACGGATGCCGGAAGACAGAAAGCTCTAAAGAGGGGGGATAGAGAGAGGGAGCAGAAAAGGCAGGGTGGATAGAGAGAGCAGAAGAGGGGTGATAGAGAGAGGGAGAGAGACAGCAAAAGAGAGGGGGAGGAGAGACAGCAAAAGAGAGGGGGAGAGAGAAAGCAAAAGAGAGGGGGGGAGAGAGATAGCAAAAGAGAGGAGGGAGAGAGACAACAAAAGATAGGGGGAGAGAGACAGCAAAAGAGAGGGGGGAGAGAGAAAGCAAAAGAGAGGAGAGAGAGATACAGCAAAAGAGAGGGGGGAGAGAGACAGGAAAAGAGAGGGGGGGGGAGAGACAGCAAAAGAGAGGGGGGAGAGAGACAGCAAAAGAGAGGGGGGAGAGAGCACAAAAGAGAGTGGGAGAGAGAGAGCAAAAGAGAGGAGGGAGATTGCACAAAAGAGAGGGGGGAGAGAGCACAAAAGAGAGGGGGAGAGTGCACAAAAGAGAGGGGGGAGAGTGCACAAAAGAGAGGGGGAGAGTGCGCAAAGAGAGGAGGAGAGTGCACAAAAGAGAGGGGGGAGAGTGCGCAAAAGAGAGGGGGGAGAGAGCGCAAAAGAGAGGGGGGGAGAGAGCGCAAAAGAGAGGGGGAGAGAGAGCGCAAAAGAGTGGGGGGAGAGAGCGCAAAAGAGGGGGGGAGAGAGAGCACAATAGAGGGGGGAGAGAGCACAAAAGAGAGGGGGGATATTGAGAGAGCAAGGGGTGGGACGGCTGTACTGCAAAAAATGGCCCTTTAGGACTAGTTCTAAATAATCCACTTAATATATCTATATATTTTAATGTATGTTTAATAATTTTTAATACTTTAAAAAAAAATACAAGTGGCTGGTAAATTCTACCGTGATTTCGCAGTAGCAATTAGCACTCCGAAAATTAAGCAGAGATTAGGGTGCCTATTTATGAAAGGCCTGTCGGACATGATCCGACATTGCGGATCAATTCCGACAGACCTCGCTGAATGCGGAGAGCAATACACTCTCCGCATTCAGCATTGCACCAGCAGCTCTTGTTAACTTCTGGTGCAACGCCGCCCCCTGCAGATTCGCGGCCAATCGACCACTAGCAGGGGGTGTCAATCAACCCAATTGTATTCGATCGGGTTGAATTGCCGCAATGTCTGTCCGCCTCCTCAGAGCAGGCAGACAGGTCATGGAGCAGCGGATTCAAGCTCCATACGGAGATTGATAGATATGCCCCTAGATCTCTGGTTAATTTTCTAAAAGTGCCCTCAAAATAGAGGGCATTGTAGCTTTTTATTAAAAAAAATCTAGCTTTCATTTTAATTAAAAACAAAATGCACTAGGTATTGTTGTGGCTTTAAAGTTGGTGGGAGTGGGGTGTTAGGAAAAAAAACGGCACTAAAAAGAAACTGTGTGTTCCCATAGACCGCAATGTAAATATATATGTATGTGTTACTATGTGTATATACATATATATATTTATGTGTTACTATGTGTATATACATATATATTTATGTGTTACTATGTGTATATACATATATATTTATGTGTTATTATGTGTATATACATATATATTTATGTGTTATTATGTGTATATACATATATATTTATGTGTTATTATGTGTATATACATATATATTTATGTGTTACTATGTGTATATACATATATATTTATGTGTTACTATGTGTATATACATATATATTTATGTGTTAGTATGTGTATATACATATATATTTATGTTATTATGTGCATATACATATATATTTATGTGTTATTATGTGTATATACATATATATTTATGTGTTACTATGTGTATATACATATATATTTATGTGTTACTATGTGTATATACATATATATTTATGTGTTATTATGTGTATATACATATATATTTATGTGTTATTATGTGTATATACAGATATATTTATGTGTTACTATGTGTATATACATATATATTTACGTGTTACTATGTGTATATACATATATATTTATGTGTTACTATGTGTATATACATATATATTTATGTGTTACTATGTGTATATACTGTATATATATATATATATGTGTTACTATGTGTATATACATATATATTTATGTGTTACTATGTGTATATACATATATATTTGTGTGTTACTATGTGTATATACATATATATTTATGTGTTACTATGTGTATATACATATATATTTATGTGTTACTATGTGTATATACATATATATTTATGTGTTTCTATGTGTATATACATATATATTTATGTGTTAGTATGTGTATATACATATATATTTATGTGTTATTATGTGTATATACATATATATTTATGTGTTATTATGTGTATATACATATATATTTATGTGTTAGTATGTGTATATACATATATATTTATGTGTTACTATGTGTATATACATATATATTTATGTGTTACTATGTGTATATACATATATATTTATGTGTTATTATGTGTATATACATATATATTTATGTGTTTCTATGTGTATATACATATATATTTATGTGTTACTATGTGTATATACATATATATTTTACAAGGTAGTGGCCCTCTCTTTTGTGCTCTCCCCCCCTCTCTTTTGCGCTCTCTCCCCCCACTCTTTTGCGCTCTCTCCCCCCACTCTTTTGCGTTCTCTCTCCCCCTCTCTTTTGCGCTCTCTCCCCCTCTCTTTTGCGCTCTCTCCCCCCTCTCTTTTGCGCACTCTCCCCCCCTCTCTTTTGTGCACTCTCCCCCTCTCTTTTGTGCACTCTCCCCCCCTCTCTTTTGTGCTCTCTCCCCCCTCTCTTTTGTGCACTCTCCCTCCTCTCTTTTGCTGTCTCTCTCCCCCTCTCTTTTGTGCTCTCTCCCCCTCTCTTTTGCTGTCTCTCTCCCCCCTCTTTTGCTGTCTCTCCCCCCCTATCTTTTGCTGTCTCTCTCCCTCCTCTCTTTTGTGCTCTCTCCCCCTCTCTTTTTCTGTCTCTCTCCCTCCTCTCTTTTGCTGTCTCTCTCCCCCCTCTCTTTTGCTGTCTCTCTCCCCTTCTTTTTTGCTGTCTCTCTTCCCTCTCTCTTTTGATGTCTCTCTCCCCCTCTCTTTTGCTGTCTCTCTCCCCTTCTCTTTTGCTGTCTCTCTCCCCCCTCTCTTTTGCTGTATCTCTCCCTCCTCTCTTTTGCTGTCTCTCTCCCCCTCTCTTTTTCTGTCTCTCTCCCCCTCTCTTTTGCTGTCTCTCTCCCTCCTCTCTTTTGCAGTCTCTCTCCCCCCTCTCTTTTGCTGTCTCTCTCCTCCTCTCTTTTGCTGTCTCTCTCCCCCTCTCTTTTGCTGTCTCTCCTCCCCCTCTCTTTTGCTGTCTCTCTCCCTCTCTCTATCCCCCCTCTTCTGCTCTCTCTATCCACCCTGTCTTTTCTGCTCCCTCTCTCTATCCCCCCTCTTTAGAGCTCTCTGTCTCCCGGGATCCGTCCCTGCCTGGCCCCGCCCGCGTCAGGCTTGCCCCGCCCGACCACACCCACGCTGCACCTGCCCGGCCATGCCCACTCCACACCCTCCTGGCCACGCCCACTCCACCACAAGACACCAGGAGGTCAGTTGGAAGGCCAGGTGTGTTTGTCCTCGCGTGCAGTCTCTACTGTGCATGACAGCTTCGGACAAACACACTTGGCCTTTTATTATATAGGATAGCTTACATTATGTTTAATAATTTCTTTTAATATGTTATATTAAATACTTCAATAACACTTCTTAAGATTACTCAATTTTAAGATTAAAATTTAAATTGCAAAACACAATGCGCAAAACGCATATTTTATATTCCTACGTTCTTCACATTGAAGATTATGTACTTTTTCTTATTAAATATATATTTCTATATATTTCTGGTACTGTTTATGTAAAATACATATCTATACTATATACAGTATCTATATGAATAGATATAAAGTTATATATATATATATATATATATATATATATATATATATATATATATATATATATATATATATATATATATATATATATATATATGTATATACAATAAAAAGGACATTTTCCTGTAAGTGAATAGCATTGAATGTTAAATATGTACAACAAATATACAATAAAAAAAGTACGGATCCCCCCAATATTAAAACCCACCAACCACACAACCAACCCTACTCTAAAACCCACCCAATACCCCCTTACAAAAACCTAACACTAACCCCTTGTGGTGAGGTAGCATTTGTATTGTGGTGAGGTAGCATTTGTATTGTGGTGAGGTAGCATTTGTATTGTGGTGAGGTAGCATTTGTATTGTGGTGAGGTAGCATTTGTATTGCGGTGAGGTAGCATTTGTATTGCGGTGAGGTAGCATTTGTATTGCGGTGAGGTAGCATTTGTATTGCGGTGAGGTAGCATTTGTATTGCGGTGAGGTAGCATTTGTATTGCGGTGAGGTAGCATTTGTATTGCGGTGAGGTAGCATTTGTATTGCGGTGAGGTAGCATTTGTATTGTGGTGAGGTAGCATTTGTATTGCGGTGAGGTAGCATTTGTATTGTGGTGAGGTAGCATTTGTATTGTGGTGAGGTAGCATTTGTATTGCGGTGAGGTAGCATTTGTATTGTGGTGAGGTAGCATTTGTATTGCGGTGAATCATTTCAATGTGTTTCAACCTTGTAGGTGCTGGGTAATAAGTCCAAAAGTGATGTCTGGGGATTATCAATTCATGTTAGTTGCTGAATTTGGTAAAGATGGCTCAGTAAATGTATCATTAAAGGGACGTGAAACCCCAAGATGTTATTTTGTGACTCAGACAGAACAGCCAATTTAAACAAAGTTTCCAATTAACTTCTATTATGAAACTGACTTTGTTCCCATGATATTCTGTGATGAAGAGATACCTAGGTAGGCGTCTGTAGCACAATAAGACAGGAAATATTGCTGCCATATAGTGCTCTTACAAATGGATAACATTCTTGCAAAACTGCTGCCATATAGAGAATCTGGATTGTGATCAGAAAAACAGGGCTGACATGTTAAGTATGAGACTATTTTTCACTGAAACGATAATGAAAACAGCACTTTCGTAAACCATAAAAATGGCTGATTGTGATTGCGTCAATATCTTAATTGCTCGTTAGCAACCATTAATATGATGATAATTATCAAATGATAGATTGTAAGCAACTCCTTAATTAGTAATGCTATATAAAATCATTATGCTTGTAGCTATCATATGGTACTTTGTGAAATGAGTGGGAATTTTAATATTATTACAGCATAGAAATTTGAGGCAAATCCATCTAACACAGCCCAAACGCTTTGCAGCTACCTAGAGCTAATGTTGGTTTTATGGGATTTCTGTCATTCCAAGAGCCATTCACAAGAAGTACCTTAGTAATTATTGTGATCACTGAAAAACTTCTAATATACCATGTGAATGGGCTTGTAAAATGCCTTTTGGGAATTAAATATATCTTGCGGTGATTTCCATACATACTATCAATGCAATACTAAATGCCCTTAATTAAGTGCAGTCTATGCTAGATTAGGAAATTCATTCTAAAGTAGTGAGTACTATTATCATTTTTATTGTTATTTGTTTCTAAAGCATTATACCATTCCGTTTCTGATTAACAATGGACTATAATAAAACTGAATTTATAAATATTATCTTTTTGGCTGGTAGAAAGAGGTTTGCAAATCTTTGTATAAGAAGAAATTGCAGGTCTCTGTGGTAGCCAAAAGGTTAAAATTGTCATTAAGCATCTTTTGCTTTTGTGTATAGGTTACAGGGCCTGAAAAGCTAGATGCTGCAAATTAGACTTGTGAAGTCAAATTCAGATGAATGCCAAATATAATTTATTTTACTGAATTCTATACATTAATTTGAAAACACAATATGCTTTACAAAAATGTAGTTTATTCATTCATGCGGTTTAAACCTTTACTCTAAAGACGGGAAAGTTGTTTCTGCAGACAGGAAAGGCTTCAACTTTACTCTCATTTTTAACTTTTGTTTTTTCTCTACACAATCTTGACACCATTTAAAAAAAAAATTGTACTACTGCTGGCTTGTACAAGTTGCACTAGCAACTACTTTTTAAGGGATATAAAAACCCCTAACAAATCTTTTATGATTCTTATAGAGCATAACATTTAAAAAAAAGTTTCCAATTTACGTCTATTATTAAATTTACGTCATTTCTATGATGTTCTTTTTTGATGCAATACCAAAGCAGGAAATAGTGCTGACATCATGCAAATGCACAACATTGCTGCAAAACTGCTGCTTTTTCAATAAAATATACTAAGAATACAAAGAGAATTTTGATAAAAGAAGTAAATTAAAAAGTTGTTAAAAAAATTGCTGCTCTATCTGAATTGTGAAAGAAAAATATGGGGGTTTCATCATATCCCTTTAAAGTGATGGTAAACCTTAACTAATCAAATGCCATATATTTCATCTCT
>NC_069506.1:343646702-343666702 GCF_027579735.1 Bombina bombina
GGAATTCGAGGGACGCCATCTTGGATGACGTCCCTTAAAGGAACCGTCATTCGTCGTCTAGTCGTCGGAAGA
Organism: Bombina bombina; assembly: GCF_027579735.1. Classification (NCBI taxonomy): domain Eukaryota; kingdom Metazoa; phylum Chordata; class Amphibia; order Anura; family Bombinatoridae; genus Bombina; species Bombina bombina. The sequence continues at coordinate 343,646,775 of NC_069506.1, forward strand.
AGAGGATGGATCCGCGCTGGAGGTCTTCAAGATGGAGCCGGTCGTCATCGGATGGAAGAAGATAGAAGATGCCGCTTGGAGAAGATGTTTGCCGGTCCGGATGTCCTCTTCTTGCCGGATAGGAGGAAGACTTTGGACCCTCTTCTGGACTTCTTCAGTGGATGTCTAGCCCCCGCTTGGGTTGGATGAAGATCTTGGAGCCAGGACGGATCGGTGAACCTGGCATGGTGAAGACAAGGTAGGAAGATCATCAGGGGGGTAGTGTTAGGTTTATTTAAGGGGGGTTTGGGTTAGATTAGGGGTATGTGGGTGGTGGGTTGTAATGTTGGGGGGGGGGTATAGTATGTTTTTTTTTACAGGCAAAAGAGCTGAAATTCTTGGGGCATGCCCCGCAAAGGGCCCTGTTCAGGGCTGGTAAGGTAAAAGAGCTTGTAATATTTGTATTTTAGAATAGGGTAGGGAATTTTTTATTTTGGGGGGCTTTGTTATTTTATTAGGGGGCTTAGAGTAGGTGTAATTAGTTTAAAATTGTTGTAATATTTTTCTTATGTTTGTAAATATTTTATTATTTTCTGTAACTTAGTTCTTTTTTATTTTTTGTACTTTAGATAGTTTATTTAATGTTATTTATTTGTAGCAATTGTGTTTAATTAATTTATTGATAGTGTAGTGTTAGGTTAATTGTAGGTAATTGTAGGTAGTTTATTTAATTATTTTATTGATAGGGTAGTGTTAGGTTTAATTATATCTTAGGTTAGGATTTATTTTACAGGTAAATTTGTAATTATTTTAACTAGGTAACTATTAAATAGTTCTTAACTATTTAATAGCTATTGTACCTGGTTAAAATAATTACAAAGTTGCCTGTAAAATAAATATTAATCCTAAAATAGGTATAATATAATTATAATTTATATTGTAGCTATATTAGGATGTATTTTACAGGTAAGTATTTAGCTTTAAATAGGAATTATTTATTTAATAAGAGTTAATTTATTTCGTTAGATAAAAATTATATTTAACTTAGGGGGGTGTTAGTGTTAGGGTTAGACTTAGCTTTAGGGGTTAATACATTTATTAGAATAGCGGTGAGCTCCGGTCGGCAGATTAGGGGTTAATAATTGAAGGTAGGTGTCGGCGATGTTAGGGAGGGCAGATTAGGGGTTAATACTATTTATGATAGGGTTAGTGAGGCGGATTAGGGGTTAATAACTTTATTATAGTAGCGCTCAGGTCCGCTCGGCAGATTAGGGGTTAATAAGTGTAGGTAGGTGTCGGCGACGTTGTGGGGGGCAGATTAGGGGTTAATAAATATAACATAGGGGTCGGCGATGTTAGGGCAGCAGATTAGGGGTACATAGGGATAACGTAGGTGGCGGCGGTTTACGGAGCGGCAGATTAGGGGTTAAAAGTGTAATGCAGGGGTCAGCGATAGCGGGGGCGGCAGATTAGGGGTTAATAAGTGTAAGGTTAGGGGTGTTTAGACTCGGGGTACATGTTAGGGTGTTAGGTGCAGACTTAGGAGGTGTTTCCCCATAGGAAACAATGGGGCTGCGTTAGGAGCTGAACGCTGCTTTTTTGCAGGTGTTAGGTTTTTTTTCAGCTCAAACAGCCCCATTGTTTCCTATGGGAGAATCGTGCACGAGCACGTTTTTGATGCCGGCCGCGTCCGTAAGCAACTCTGGTATCGAGAGTTGCATTTGCGGTAAAAATGCTCTACGCTCCTTTTTTGGAGCCTAACGCAGCATTTGTTTGAACTCTCGATACCAGAGTTAAATTTATGGTGCGGCCAGAAAAAAACCCGCGGAGCGTTAACAGCCCTTTTACCGCCGAACTCTAAATCTAGGCCTATGTTTGAAGCAAATAAAATGAGAATTTGCATATCTAATTTGCATATCTTACACACAATTCTCTTGTGCATTGGAAACATTGTATATTAAGAATTTCTGGGGAAAAGCAAGCAGGGATACTTGCCTAGATGTACTAATTTCCTATGCAAATATTTACATTGATTTATATATATATATATATATATACGTATATATATATATATGTGTGTGTGTGTGTGTATATATATATATGTGTGTGTGTATATATATATATATATATATATATATATATGTGTGTGTGTGTGTGTGTATAAATATATATTTGTGTGTGCATCTGATGAAGCGCATGTGCGCATGCACGAAATGCGTCAGGTGATCTTTGGGTTACTCACCTTGTACCTGGCAACTTTGCTGAATAAACCTTTATCAAGCCTTGAGTCTCCTGTCTCTGACTCCTCCCTTTGGGATATAGAGCTTTATATATATATATGTGTGTGTGTGTGTATATATATATATACATATGTGTGTGTGTGTGTGTGTGTATATATATATATATATATATATATATATAACACACATACTTCCATCAAGACTTTCCATCAAGTTTGTTTAGCTACTCTCTCTGAGCCTCATTCCACTTTAACCTCCGGCAGGGATAATCTTACCTGACTGGAAAGAATGGCTATTAAGGCACTTTCCACTGATAAAAATGTTGTCATTAAGCCAGCAGATAAGGGCGGGGCCATAGTAATTCTCGACTATGACAATTACAGGAAGGAAGCCCATAGACAATTATATGATGGAGTTACATATAACAAACTTTCAGGGAATCCGACCACATGCTTTAAGAAAATGGTTGGTGAACTCTTGGGTCTAGCTTATACTGCTAACATCATAGATGACGACACTTGGTTATTCTTGACCGTGGACAAACCTATTTGTCCTATTCTATATTTGCTCCCCAAGATTCATAAAACCCTAGTGGATCCCCCTGGCAGACCCATAGTCTCTGCTAGGGGTTCTTTATTTCAGCCTCTTGCTGAATACATAGATTTTTTCCTTCAGCTGGTGGTCCAAGCAACTAAGTCTTATCTAAGGGACTTTAGTGATCTCATCAACCTTTTGAAAACCTTTGACATTGACTGTAAAACAGATTTGCTCATCACCATGGACATAGTAAGTCTATACACTGTCATCCCCCATAAACGAGGGATTCAAATGATTAAGGAACAATTGATCAACAGTGAGCACTATGCAGGTCCCCCTATCGAGTTTTTGTTGAATCTGATGGATCTATGTTTGGAGAAAAACTTATTTTGTTTTGAGAATGAATTCTTTCTCCAAATCTTAGGTACGGCAATGGGCTCGAGTATGGCCCCTTCTTATGTCAACCTATATATGGCACAATATGAACAATCTAACATTTTTGACTAACAGCATAGCTCCATCAGATTCTACCGTCACTACATCGACGATGTGTTTCTTATATGGAGAGGCACATCTCAATCTCTTATAGAATGGTTCAATATGCTCAATGCTTTGGAATCTACTATCAGATTCAAAATTGAATATGACCCACAAAAAAAAACACTTTCTAGATTTGGAGATATACAAAGCAACTAGGGATGGTAAAGACAGCTTACAAACTACTCTGTACCATAAAGACACCAATAAAAATTCTATTTTACATTACGAGAGTTTTTATCCACATACACAGAAGAATGGTGTCAGTTCCTCGCAGCTCCTGAGGGTTGTCAGGAATAACACAGAGGGTTCCCGTAAGACTGCGGAGCAACAAATCCACAATAATTTAACAGTAAGAAAAACACCCAGGGAGGATGATCGACTACTAAATTTCGTGACTACCTATACTCCGGATTCGGACATGGTAGCAGCCACCATCAAAGAGAATTGGAAGATTGTGGCTAAAGATACGAGTCTACCCTTCTTTGGCTTACCTCCCCCGAGAATGGTCTATAAAAGGTCAAGAAATCTACAGTATTTATTAGTTCTGAATGATCCAGTACATTGTTATGAATGTCAATCTTGGTTACCTAATGCTAAACAGGGCTGCTATAGATGTGGCAACTGCGTTACCTGCAACAACATGATGAATTGCAACAGTTTTCATCATCCACATACCAACAAGAAATTCAAAATAAGCACAGATTGACGTGCACATCTGAATTTGTGGTTTATGCGATCATCTGTCCATGTTCCCTATATTATATAGGCAAAACTGTGACCACCTTCAGAGAACGCCTGGCGAATCATAAATCAGCTATACGCCAAGCAATCAATAAGGGCAGTTCCGATCAACTGGTTGCAAGGCATTTTCTGCAAGCTGGGCATTCAATATCTATACTAAGAGTAATCCTCATTGACCATGTTCCCCGATTGAGACATGGGGGTGACAGGGAATTAGCCCTGTTGCGAATAGAGGCCAAGTGGATCTTTGATCTGGACACTGTTGATCTTTTGATCTGGACACCTAAGGGCCTAAACACGATGATTGACTTTGGCTGCTGGTATGAATTATTTAACTTACGGAATCTCCTCAAATGGACTTTATATTTCTACCTACTCCTTAGGCATGGATGTTACTTTAGAGGTGGAGTGTGCTCAATTTGTAGTACTCCCTTGATACCTAGAGTATAGATGGGACCTCAGGGACTTATGTTACAATTACATGTCCCAGTATGAGCATGTATACTAATCGTTTTAATGCACCATTAATCCCCTCTTGTTTACAATTTATTCCCTTATATTAGGGGTGTTCACTTACATTATTGGTCGTGGTTATAGCCGAAATGCTTAACATAGTTATTGTAACAAATAGTGTTTATAAATAGATTTTTTATTTTTTTAGTATTATTTTCATCTGACTGCTTTTCTGTCTTGCCAGCATCCTAGTGCTCTGTATGGTTGTTGACTGTTGCCATGACAACCTTCACTTGTCCTTTTGCTCTGATGGCGGTGGCGGATGACGTCATCACCAAGTGCGGCTGCACATGGAGTTCCGGTAGCGCTGGCTGGCGGTTTGGCGCTCATGATGCTCATGATGTACAATTATTCACTTAGATATATTGTTCACGTAGGGTATATAAGGGTGCTTGGGGTGGAACCCTGGTATGTCGCTGATGAAAAAGGTTTGAAGCGGAACCGAAACGTTATGGGTTAAGGCCCTTGTTGTTGTACATTTATATGGATTAAAAGGCTTTTGTGAAGCATCCTGAGATGCCTGCTTTTGTCCAGCTGCACTATATATCCTTGGCCAGGTTTGTGCTTCGGGAACTGTGTATTGTTTATGTGTATGCGGATTGTTATGCTTGATTTTGCTGATGACGGGGTCACTCCCCGAAAACGTTCACATGGAATACATTTTGACACATTGAAAATGGCGAGTGCTCTCTTTGGCCTTTTTATACATATGTATTGGGAAACACTTTTGCACAAATCTTTTCAGCCTCCTGTGAGCCTCATCAGTGAGGTGCAGCCATATCTTTTTAAGCACACTGAGCAAGGAGTCCACATCTGGTTTCCCCCATTACCCTTAGGAAGACTTTCCCAGGGTCATAATACAAATGCAATATACTGTATATATATTCCAGATGTGCATTAATTTTCAGACAGGTGCACATTTGCAACTACAATCAAATTTTTGCTTTGATTTAACAATTAAAAATCTGAATGAATAATAATTTAAATGAAAAAATACTGATGAAAATTGTCAGTTAATACTTAAAGGGATAGGAAAGTCAAAATGAATTAGAAAACACAATATGCTTTACAAACAAATACATAAAACAACAAAAACGTAGTTGATTCATTCATGCAGTTTAAACCTTTACTCTAAAGACAAGAAAGTTGTTTCTGCAGACAGGAATGGATTCAAATTTACTGTTATTTGTTACGTTTGCTTTTTCTCTACACAATATTGACGCCACTTAAAAAAAAATTGTACTACTGCTGGCTTGTACAAGTAGCACTAGCTACTACTTTAAAGGTATGTACACTGAGCGAAAAAAATATTCAATCCCCTGCTGATTTTGTATGTTTGCCCACTGATAAAGAAATGATCAGTCTATAATTTTAATGGTAGCTTTATTTGAACAATGAGAGACAGAATAACAACAAAAAATCCTGAAAAATGATTTTCAAAAAAGTTATAAATTGATTTGCATTTTAATGAGTGAAATAAGTATTTGATCCCCTATCAATCAGCAAGATTTCTTGCTCCCAGGTGCCTTTTATACAGGTAAAGAGCTGAGATTAAGAGCACTCTCTTAAAGGGAACGGTGAGGAATTAGCCCAGATCTACACGGAAGGATCTTGTCAATTATCTCCAGGCAGCTGGGACATAGTCACCAAGAAAAAAATTGATAACACACTACGCCAGGAAGGACTAAAATCCTGCAGTGCCCGCAAGGTCCCCCTGCTCAAGAAAGCGCATGTACAGGCCTGTCTGAAGTTGGCCAATGAACATCTGAATGATTCAGAGGAGAACTGGGTGAAAGTGTTGTGGTCAGATGAGACCAAAATTGAGCTCTTTGGCATCAACTCAACTCGCCGTATTTGGAGAAGGAGGAATTCTGCCTATGACCCCAAGAACACAATCCCCACCGTCAAACATGGAGGTGGAAACATTATGCTTTGGGGGTGTTATTCTGCTAAGGTGCAGGACAACTTCACTGCATCAAAGGGACAATGGACGGGGCCATGTATTGTCAAATCGGGGTGAGAACCTCCTTCCCTCAGCTAGGGCATTGAAAATGGGTCATGGACGGGTATTCCAGCATAACAATGACCCAAAACACATCGCCAAGGAAACAAAGGAGTGGTTCAAGAAGAAGCACATTATGGTCCTGGATTGGCCTAGCCAGTCTCCAGACCTTAATCCCATAGAAAATCTGTGGAGGGAGCTGAAAGATCGAGTTGCCAAACGTCATTCTCAAAACCTAAATGACTTGGAGAGGATCTGCAAAGAGGAGTGGGACAAAATGCCTCCTGAGATGTGTGCAAACCTGGTGGCCAGTGGCCAACTACAAGAAATGTCTGACCTCAGTGATTGGCAACAAGGGTTTTGCCACCAAGTACTAAGTCATGTTTTGCAAAGGGGTCAAATACTTATTTGACTCATTAAAATGCAAATCAATTTATAACTTTTTCGAAATGCGTTTTTCTGGATTTTTGTTGTTGTTATTCTGTCCCTCACTGTTCAAATAAACTTACTATTAAAATTATAGACTGATCGAGACTTCCGGTGGGCGGGGCTTCGGACCAGCAGCAAGAAGATAAAGCTCTGTAACTAATCTCTATTAAAAGTTACTAAAACTGCTTTATTTGTCCACCCCTGTGCCTTACATCTTGCCAAGTGGAGGACCGAGTACTGGCCGCTACATTTTGGTTGAAAAAGGGAGCAGGGCTCTCGCACGCAGGACTTTAACATCGGTCCTGGTCCACGGAAGGAAAGAAGGCAAAGGAGAGGCGCGAAAGGCGCCATATGAGGAGCAACGCCACAGATCTATTGAAACCAGCCTACGAACAAACCCGATACTTTGCAAGAGGGTAAGACAGCCTTGTTGGCAACCACATTCATCTCTATGGGCCTAATACATTCTGTCTACGCTCCGTTGACCTGCCATACACGTGGGGCTTAGATTCTGTGGGCTGCGCAAAGTGCACGGATGAAGGAAGGTAAAGGAGAGCACTCCAGCTAACCATTTACTGTGGCCTACTCCAAAAGAGACTAATGCCTTATTATTGCACTATCGCATGATGATTAGTTTTTTCATGGATTGGTATTTACCGTATGCTTCAGATTGTCTTATGATCTGCGCACTTTTTTTCTCTTCACGTAACTCGTCTGTGTATGGTACCTGCTAATTTTCTGCCTCCTTGAACAGTTACAGATACTAGATCACATAGTAGAACTTGATACAAGACTCCAGACATAATAATTCAACCATTATTCAACGCTTTCATGTACCTCAGTTTCGCCTGTGGTCTCACAGTGTGGTTTCTGGCAAGTCAACATACACGTGGGGCCTAAGCTGTGTGGGTCCCGCAGAGCACTCGGCTGAGAGAGGGTAAAAGGTGACACTTCAGTTAACTATTGCCTGTCGCCCACTCCTAAAAGAGACTATACATGATTATTGTGCCTTCTTCTTCATGGATTGGTATTTACCGTATATGTTAAACTGCGCTGTGGTCTGCACGCTATACTTCTATGCACAATTCTTATATGTGATACCTGCCTTTCTGAACAATTGCAGATACTAGGCTGTTTAGAAAACTTGATCTAGGACTCCAGACATAATAATTCAACCGCTGTTTAACACTTTCATGTACCTCAGTTTTGCCTGCGGTCTCACAGTATAATTTATGGCAAGTCGTCATACACATGGGGCCTAAACTGTGTGAGTCCCGCAAAGCACCCGGCTGAGAGAAGGTAAAAAGGGACACTTCAGTTAACTATTGCCTGTCGCCCACTCCTAAAAGAGCCTATACATGATTAATGTGCTTCCTTTTTCATGGATTGGTATTTACTGTATATGTTAAACTGTGCTGTGACCTGCACACTATACCTCTATGCACAATTCTTATGTGTGATGCCTGCCTTTTTGAATAGTTGCAGATACTAGGCTGTTTCTTGGAACATATATTGATTCATTGGTATTAACACATCATTTACCATAAGAACTGTTAGATCCAGCTTACTTTTGTCTGGGATTCTATGAAAGTTGACGATTATTTCCCAAGGCTGTCTTCCGCCTAAAACAGACACCATGTGCCATAGGTCAAGGACACAAGATAGAAAACTTAAATCAGTTGCTGATGTCCAGGCTGGTGAACCATCTCAGATGGATGCTAGCAGAAGCTTCTCAAATGACCATGGATCTCTATTACAAGAACTTAAAACATTCTTTCTGCCAAAAATGGATTCATTGCAGGCTGGGGTGGACACAATCACAAGTGAGATGAGAGCATTCTCCACACGCCTCACTGCTGCTGAACATAAAATTTCAGAGGTCGAAGACAGGCAACAAGAATCAGATAGTTCTCTCAAAAACCTCCTGAAACAAAATCAATACTTGCAGGACAAGGTTGAAGACCTTGAGAATCGCAGCAGAAGAAACAACTTGAGGATAGCAGGAGTGCCAGAATCGATCAAGGAAAAAGACTTACTGCAATTTGTGACATCCACACTGCCCAAATTACTAGAAATGTCGTCAGATTACCAACCCCTAGACATTGAAAGAGCCCATCGAATAGGCCCAGACAGATTCCTAGAGAACTCTAAGGAAAGACCCCGTCAAGTCATCTTTAAGTGTTTGAACTATCAAGACAAATTAGCCATACTGACAGCCTACGGAAATATTAAGGAACTCAAACACGAAGATCGACGCCTTCTGTTGTTCCAAGATTTTTCAATGGATGTAACAAAAAGATGCAAGGAATTCTCTCCTCTCTGCTCACAACTTCATGAGCAGGGACGCAAGGTTGCCCTGTTATATCCAGGTAAGCTGAAACTTCTCACGGCTTCAGGGCCCAAGATATTTCACTCACCAGCAGCAGTCCAAGCTTAAATAACCTCTGAAAGGTGGCAGGACAATGGTTGATAAGTATATGTTGCAGCACTGTTTTATCCTATTAATACCACAACATGTATAGTAACCTTCATATACAGGAGTTCTCATTGTTTTATTGCTATATAAAGTTTCAGTAACAGGTTTATTATGTACCATACTTGCAAGTTACACCAGGGAGATGACTGAGTTTGCATATGATCTTTATTCACATGATTTACCACGAAAAGTGGGCGGGCCTGATTGGGCCTCGCTCGCCATCTCCCATGGTGGCAATGCAGCATGTACCTTGGAGCCTCTAAAGAGTGGGCAGTACTTACCATGTTTTTTCCCTGCTGATTGGTTACTAGAGAGAGCTACACAGTTTAATGTTCAGTTTTGTTTGCCGTTATATCATACAGTGTGCCTTATATTTCTGGCTCATCAGTCCCCATGCATAACCCAGATATATCATCCCCTCAGAGATCCAGTGTGTTTCCTTATATTTTGTCTTATATACTTTACCCAGACCTCATTAAAAGAATATCCCTGGCAGAGGTTAAGCCTAAAGATTAAACCTGTGATATACATTGCTTACTTTGATACAATGTACCACACATGGTTGTATGTTTTTACAGCTGTTATTCTCTTTCATTTATACCAAGGAAAATCCTGGCCACATGATGTTTTGACCTCCGCAGACTGGGACCCTCCAAGACTTCACTCAGCTCCATATATCAGGTTTGAAATCATGGGTTATACTCCCACCTCCCCCCATTACAGCAGCTGTAAATTATGGCCATTTCCTATGTACAATTATATCTTACGCCCTTTTGCCTTAATAGTAACCATACATGGCTAGTTCTCTTAGGGTGACCTCGTGGAACGTGGGAGGAATTACATCTCCGGCAAAGAGGAGCATGATCTTGCAACAGTTAAAAAATTTACATACAGACATAGCGCTCCTACAGGAAACTAAGTTAACCATGGAAGAGCATGAGAAATTGAAAAGTCGATGGGTCGGGCAGATATTGTATTCCCCTACAGAGGGTAGAAAGAGAGGGGTAGCTGTCCTGGTGCGTAAAGGTCTCCCAGTATCTTTTACACGGGTGGTAGTAGACAAGAAGGGTAGGTATATCATAGCGTTACTACAAATAGACTCCTTCACATACACAATTTGCAATGTTTATGGCCCGAATGAGTATTGACCTAGCTTCTGGAATAATTTGTTAGCAAAATTGGCATCCTATGATGCTCCTTACATTGTTGGGGGAGACTTTAACTTGGCTCAGGCCTTACCGTTAGATAGATTTCAAGACCCGACCTTGTCTAAAAAGGCTAGGGTACGCTTGACTAGATATAAAAGAGAGGTGGCATTAATTCAGTCATTTAAGGATACACTGGACTTAACAGACGTGTGGAGAGCCCGTAATCCTGACGATAGAGATTTTACCTGTTTGTCAAAGTTGCATAACTCAATGTCTAGGATAGATTATTTTCTGACCTCTCAGATTCTCACTCCTCAGATCCCCCGTACTTCTATAAGCCAAGTGACAATCTCAGACCATGCCCCGATCTCACTGATTTTACAACCTGCTCCTGCCGTTGCTTCAAGTAAAACATGGAGGTTTCCCTTGTACCTTTATAGTAATGTAGAGTTTCGCAAACATCTTCAAACCTCCTGGACACATTATATGACAGATAACACACAACACATTGACGACCCAGACTTATTTTGGCATGCTTCAAAGGCAGTGATGAGGGGATGCATTACCTCCTTTACTGCTCATCATAACAAAAACCTCAAACAGATTGACAAAGAGTTTCTTGCTAACCTCACAAATGCATATAATAATTATTTAGCTACTCCCACACCGTTAACTAGGCGACATTATTATGACCTTACGCTAGCTAGAGACACCTTCTTGGCACAGCATGATTTTGGATTTTCTATATCTAGACAAGGGAGATATTTTAGGCATGGGAATAAATCGGGTAAACTTCTGGCAAATATAGTTAGAGCCTATGAACCGAAATCTTATATTTCGGCCATTAAGTCCCAGACGCAGTTAGTTTCGGACTCTAAAGAAATTATGGCTGAATTTGTGAATTATTACTCTTCCCTGTACTCTAGTCAAGTAGTGGACTTACACAAAAAGCAGAATTTCTGGAACTCTTTAAAACTCCCTAGCCTATCTGAAGAATTAAAGACATCTCTAAACGACAAGATTAGTGTGCAAGAGGTTATTAAAGCAATACGCAATATTAAGCTAGGAAAAGTTGCAGGACCAGACGGCTTACCTTCAGAATACTACAAATTGTTAAGTGACGACGTAGCGCCCATTCTCTCTTCACTGTACACAGCCTACCAACATGGAACTACGACGATAAACAGCAGATTCTCTGAGGCCAATATTTCCTTAACCCCTTAATGACAACTGACGTACCAGGTACGTCATGCAAAAACTAGCAGTTAATGACAATGGACGTACCTGGTACGTCAGTTGTCTAACAGAGTGCTAGAAGCCATCACAAATGCTTCCAGCAGCTCTGAGGGTATTGCAGTGATGCCTCGATATGGAGGCATCCTGCAATACCACTTTACAAGCCTCCGATGCAAAGAGAGCCACACCGGTAGCGATAGTGCCAGACTGTCAGTGTCCACTATCCGGGTGTGAAGGTGCGTGTGCGCGTGCACGAGGGGATGAGTGTGCACGTGAACGTACATGTGCGTGTTCACGGTGCGCGTGCACGTGCACACATTATCCACACTGACACCAATGAATGAGGGTAGAAAGGGAGAAAAAGGAAAAAAAAAATTTTGAAATATAAAAGGATCTGGGAGGGGGAGGGGGTGGGGGTATTGGGGGGGGGGCTGCTACACTACAGAAATAGTTTTAAAGTTAAAAATAAAATAAAAATACTTTTTGGGGGGTTTTTGGGGCCAAACTGGGTATTGGCAGACAGCTGCCAGTACCCAAGATGGCTGTAATTAGGTAGGGGAGAGGGTTAGAGAGCTGGAGGGGGGATCAGGGAGGTTGGGGCTAAGGCAGGGGTCCATCACAGCCAAAATATTTTATTATTTTTATTTAAAAAAAAAAAAAACTCCTTTATTTAGTACTGGCAGACTTTCTGCCAGTACTTAAGATGGCGGGAACAATTGTGGGGTGGGGGAGGGAAGAGAGCTGTTTGGGAGGGATCAGGGGGTGGGATGTGTCAGGTGGGAGGCTGATCTCTAAAATTAACCCTGCAAACTCCCTACAAGCTACCTAATTTAACCCCTTCACTGCTGGGCATAATTAACGTGTGGTGCGCAGCAGCATTTAGCGGCCTTCTAATTACCAAAAAGGAACCCCAAAGCCATATAAGTCTGCTATTTCTGAACAAAGGGGATCCCAGAGAAGCTTTTACAACATTTCTGCCATAATAGCACAAGCTGTTTGTAAATAATTTCAGTGAGAAACCTAAAATTGTGAAAAATGTAAAGTTTTTTTTTTATTTGCTCGCATTTGGCGGTGAAATGGTGGCATAAAATATACCAAAATGGGCCTAGATCAATACTTGGGGTTATCTACTACACTACACTAAAGCTAAAATTAACCCTACAAGCTCCCTACAAACTCCCTAATTAACCCCTACACTCCTGGGCATAAAACACGTGTGGTGCGCAGCGGCATTTAGCGGCCTTCTAATTACCAAAAAGCAACCCCAAAGCCATATAAGTCTGCTATTTCTGAAAAAAGGGGATCCAAGAGAAGCATTTACAACCATTTGTGGCATAATTGCAGAAGCTGTTTGTAAATAATTTCAGTGGGAAACCTAAAGTTTGTGACAAATATTGATTTTTTGATCGCATTTGGCGGTGAAATGGTGGCATGAAATATACCAAAATGGGCCTAGAGCAATACTTTGGGTTGTCTTCTAAAAAAAAATATATACATGTCAAGGGATATTCAGGTGTTCCTGACAGATATCAGGGTTCCAATGTAACTAGCGCTAATTTTGAAAAAAAGTGGTTTGGAAATAGCGAAGTGCTACTTGTATTTATTGCCCATAAATTGCAAAAAAAGCAAAGAACGTGTAAACATTGGGTATTTCTAAACTCAGGACAAAATTTAGAAACTATTTAGCATGGGTGTTTTTTGGTGATTGTAGATGTGTAACATATTTTGGGGGTCAAAGTTAGAAAAAGTGTGTTTTTTTCCATTTTTTCCTCATATTTTATTATTTTTTTTTTAGTAAATTATAAGACATGATGAAAATAATGGTATCTTTAGAAAGTCCATTTAATGGCGAGAAAAACGGTATATAATATGTGTGGGTACAGTAAATGAGTAAGAGGAAAATTACAGCTAAACACAAACACTGCAGAAATGTAAAAATAGCCATTGTCATTAAGGGTAAGAAAATTGAAAAATGGTCCGGTCATTAAGGGGTTAATACTCAAACCTGACAGAGACCCTACTAACACTGCCTCTTACCGTCCAATTTCTCTACACAATGGAGACTATAAGCTTCTGACCAAAATATTAGCAGACAGATTATTTCAGATTATGCCTTCCATAGTGAAAACGGATCAAACAGGCTTTATTAAAGGCCGTTCATCTCTGACTAATATACGTAAAACTTTGGCAATTACAGCCCATTATTGGTACAATACCCACTCCTCTAAGCCAGTTCGCCTCCCTGACGCCTGTCTCTTACTGCTTGATGCAGAGAAGGCTTTTGATAGGATTGAGTGGGACCACCTGCATACTGCTTTAGAGAGATTTGGCTTTGTAGGGCATTTTCCAGAGTTTCTCCGCAGACTATACATGACTCCTAAGGCGGCTTTGATAAATAATGGAGGTCTTACATCTTCTATTGTGTTGCAAAGAGGTACGAGACAGGGTTGCCCACTCTCCCCTTTGTTGTTTGACTTGGCTATAGAGCCTCTGGCTTGCCATATCAAGCAGAACTCTGAGGGTCTTCATATACAGGGTTACAGAGAACATTTATCATTATATGCGGATGACTTGTTACTTTTCATAGAAAACCCAGGTGCTAATTTGGGTAAAATCTTGGCATTGGTTGATGACTTTGGGTCCTTCTCAGGCTATAAGGTCAATATAGACAAGTCAGAGATAACATGGTTGCAAAACTTACAAAATACTGCAATTTCATATGGAGGCCTTGGAGTTACAGATGGCTCTTTTAAGTATTTAGGTATACGCATACATATTAATCCTAACAAAATATACCAATTCAATTACGGGGACACTGTTAAACAGGTTATCCAGATGCTTGTTGGATGGGCGAAGTTGCCGATCTCCCTCTCAGGCAGAGTTCAGCTTTTTAAAATGGTGGCGTTTCCTAAGCTTCTATACCTGTTGCAGATGCTTCCTCTTCTCCTCACACGTCGAGATACTAATTCCCTACAGGCAGCTATGGGACACTTCATCTGGAAGGGGAAAAAGACTAGAATAGGGAAATCCTTTCTTTTCATGCCATTCGGCAGAGGAGGACTCAGGCTTCCAAATATTGTATGGTATAATTGGGCGACTCTGGCTAAACTAACAGTAGACTGGCTTGTGGGAAACAATCACTTTACGATCCCTGCTCTTGAGGCATGTCTAATCAATCCAATAAACATCGCATTTCTCCCACATGCAGATCTCTCCTCCCTGCCAATATATATAAAGACACATATTTTGTATCGGGACCCCCTGAGAGCCTGGGATAGGATCTGTAAATTCTGGGGTATACAAAAGACTGTGAGTAAATACTTGCCAATTCAAGGTAACCTACAATTCCTCCCAGGGTACACTACAGAAGCATTTAGAATGTGGCAGCAGAGAGGACTTATCACACTTAGACAGTTAATTAATCTGACTTTAGATATTATACCCTTTCAGGAGTTACGGAAAATGTTTAATCTCCCTAGCACTCACAGCTTTGCTTACTTTCAATGTAGACATTACATACTTAAGCTGAAATCCGAGGGTACGCTAACCACTGACGTGACCAACATAGATAAGTTGTGTGTTTTGGCTGGGATGGGATCTTATACTATTGCTAATACTTATAATCTGTTACTCCAGCGCTGTGAGGGCCATATAGAGCAAAGGATTGTATCCAAATGTTCGGGTATGTAGATCTGGCAATAAATGAAGAGGTGATAAAGACCAGTTTGAACAAGATCCAGTCCATAACTATCTCAGCGATCCTGAGGGAAACACATTTAAAAATCATACAACAGGCATACATAACTCCCAATTTGCGTTCTAAATGGATACCAGAAGCCAGAGAAATCTGTGTGAAATGTAGTCTTCCCTCTCCAGACTGGATTCATTTGTTTTTCAGTTGTCCCAAGCTGTCGTTTTTGGAACAAAATAGCCTTCTGGTTAACTAAACTGGTTAAAACACGTTTCTCTCCTCAGCAAATTATATTCCTAATTTCAGGGGGACAAAAACACAGTTCGGACGACTTCATTTCTACAGTTATTATCCTTGCATGGCAGTCAATTTTGTCTGGTTGGGCAGAGAATAAATTCCCCCCCCCCCCCCCATTTCAACACTTAAAACAAAAAATTCACCTCCAAATGTTAATTGAACAAGCAGATGTTAGGGGGGATCCAGAAAAGAGAATTAAAAGATTTCTGCATAAATGGGAACCATATTTATTAAATTTACCAACAGCCGTCAGAGACAGAGTAATCTATCCTTTTAGAAATAGCCTTTATATCCTTAAAGAAAATTTGAGAGGTAACTGGTGTCTTTCCAGCTGCTCTAACTAACCTCCCTCTCTAAATAAATCATACATTATTGTCTCGGGTCCTGGTCTGCGGAGGAAGGTCTGGGGTTGTTGTGGCTAAGTTATAATTTTGTTTATGTTCTGTATTGTTTGTTTGTTTTCTTGTTAAAATTGAAAAAAAGGGATCCAGACCGCTCTTTGATACTTACCTTTTGTACTATGATTCCTACAACAGAAACAAAAAGGACGTTTGGACTGTGATGTATGTTATGAATAGTTTTACAAGGACACTGATTGTATGTATACTTCATCAGATCAAATTGTTCCAAATGTATCCATGCTATTTCTTTGTACGACTTGTTTGAGTGTAATGGATCCTATTACTATAAATTATTATATTATTAATATAATTATTAAAAAAAAAATAATTATAGACTGATCATTTCTTTGGCAAACGTACAAAATCAGCAGGGGATCAAATCATTTTTTCCCTCACTGTAGAACGCCCAAAAAATATTTTGTGATTCACACAGAGCATAAAATTAAAAGAATTTTCCAATTTACGTCTATTATCAAATTTGCTTCATTTCTATGATATTGTATGTTGTTGAGATACCTAGGCAGGAAATAGTGCTGCCATCAAGCAATTGCAAAACGCTGCAAAACTGCTGCAATAAAGTACTCCAGACATGAGCCACGCTCCTGAGATTTTTTCAATAAAAGATACTAAGAGAACAAAAAAATGATAATAGAAGTAAATTAAAAAGTTATTTAAAATTGCATGGGTATATCTGAATTGTGAAAGAAAAAATTGGGGTTTCATGTCCCTTTAAGTATATATGTTTAAGTTGCTGTCCAGCTGCTCTTCTGCTGCCTGTAGGAAATGGCAGATGAACGGATTTTCATTTAGAAATGATTTCCGAACAACTCATGTCTAGATACCGGACAAACACCGATATTTTGTGCACACAGCTAGCTGTCTGGTTTATGGAGTATTTTAAAGAACATCTAGAATTTGCTATTTGGCATTTCTAGGAACAAGCACAAATTGAACACAAAAGTAAGAGAGGTGTCATATCCCTTTAATGACTACAAAATAAAACTTGCATGATTCAGATAGAACAGGTCATTTTAAGACACTTTAAATTCACTTCTATTCTCAAATGTTCTTTGTTCTCTTGGTATCCCTTGTTAAAAAAGAATACGCACATATCCTACACTAGTGGGGTTTAGCTGCTGATTGGTGCCTGAACTCATGTGTCTCTTGCGGCTAACTAGATGTGTTCAGCTATCTGCCAGTAGTGCAAGGCAGTTCCCTCTGCAAAGGATAACAAGAGAATGAAGCAAATTTGATAAAAGAAGTAAATTGCAAAGTTGTCTTAAAATTGTATGTTCTATCCAAATCATTAAAGAAAATGTTGGCATTTTCTGTACCTTTAACCATAGCTTAGCTTAGCTTTCTTTCATGTAATTGTCAAGAGTCCATGAGGTGACATATGGGATATACAATCCTACCAGGTGGGACAAAGTTTCCCAAACCTCAAAATGCCTATAAATGCACACCCCACCACACCCACAATTCAGTTTTTCAAACTTTGCCTCCTATGGAGGTGGTGAAGTAAGTTTGTGCTAAGATTTCTATGTTTATATGCGCTTCTCTGCATTTTGAAGCCCGATTCCTCTCAGAGTACAGTGAATGTCAGAGGGATGTGAAGGGAGTATCACCTATTGAATTCTATGGTTTTCCTCGTGGGAAATCTTTTCAAAGGTTCTCTGTTATTGGTCATAGAGATTCATCTCCTACCTCCCTTTTCAGATTGACGATATACTCTCATATACCATTACCTCTACTGAAGGTGCGGCCCTCATTCCAGCTAAGCTGGTGGGGGGCAGATTAAAATGTTTCCCAAAAATTTGGGCAGATTCTGTCCAAAATCAATGGATTCAGAGTATTGTCTCTCAAGGGTATCGAATAGGTTTCAGAGTAAGGCCTCCTGTGAGAAGATTTTTTCTCTCACACGTTCCAGCAAATCCAGTGAAGGCTCAGGCTTTTCTGAAGTGTGTTTCAGATCTAGAGCTTTCAGGGGTAATCATACTAGTTCCATTTCAGGAAGAGGGTCTGGGGTTTTATTCAAATCTATTCATTGTCCCCAAAAAAGAAAATTCATTCAAGCCAGTTCTGGATCAGAAAATTTTGAATTGTTTTGTAAGAGTGCCAACTTTCAAGGCACCTCTTTTGTTCGTCCAACCTGGACTGTAAGATGCAAGTCTTTCAGGTTGGGGAGCTGTCTGGGGAAATCTCAAGAGACGAGGTTACCAATCAACATTTTAGAACTCTGTGCTATTTTCAGGGCTCTTCAGGTTTAGCCTCTGTTGAAGAGAGAACCATTAATTTGTTTTCATACAGACAATATCACAACTGTGGCATATGTCAATCATCAGGGTGGAACTCACAGTCCCCTAGCTATGAAAGAAGTATCTTGGATACTTTCTTGGGCAGAATCCAGCTCTTGTCTAGTTTCTGCTGTACATATCCCAGGTGTAGAGAATTGGGAAGCGGATTATCTCAGCCATCAGACTTTACATCCGGGGGAGTGGTCTCTCCATCCAGATGTGTTTTTTTCAGATTGTTTAGATGTGGGGTCTTCCAGAAATAGATCTGATGGCTTCCCATCTAAACAAGAAACTTCCCAGGTACTTGTCGAGGTCCAGGTATCCTCAGGCTGAGTCGGTGGATGGGCTAGCAGTTCCTTGGTTTTACCAACCTGCTTATATCTTCCCGCCTCTAGTTCTTCTTCCAAGAGTGATCTCCATAATCATCATGGAACAATCGTTTGTGTTTGTGGTAGCACCAGCATGGCCTCACAGGTTTTGGTATGCAGATCTTGTCCGGATGTCCAGTTGCCAACCTTGACAACTTCCTTTAAGACCAGACCTTCTGTCTCAAGGACCGTTGTTCCATCAGGATCTCAAATCGCTAAATTTGAAGGTATGGAAATTGAACGCTTAGTGCTTAGTCATAGACTCAGTGATTGATACTAGGTTACAGGCTTGTAAATCTGTTTCTAGGAAGATTTATTATCGAGTTTGGAAGACTTATATTTCATGGTGTTCTTCTCATAAATTCTCCTGGCATTCTTTTAGAATTCCTAGAATTTTACAGTTTCTTCAGGATGGTTTGGATAAAGGTTTGTCTGCAAGTTCCTTGAAGGGGATACATCTCTGCTCTTTCTGTTTTATTTCACAGGAAGATTGCTAAGCTTCCTGATATTCACTGTTTTGTGCAGGGTTTGGTCCATATCAAGCCTGTCATTAAATCATACTCTCCTCCTTTGAGTCTTAATTTGGTTTTGAAGGCTCCTCCTTTTGAGCCTATGCATTCTTTGGACATTAAACTACTTTCTTGGAAAGTGTTGTTCCTTTTAGCCATCTCTTCTACTAGAAGAGTTTCTGAGTTATCTGCTCTTTCTTATGAGTCTCCTTTTCTGATTTTCCATCAGGATAAGGCAGTTTTGTGGACTTCATTTAAGTTTTTACCTAAAGTTGTGAATTCTAACAACATAAATAGAGAAATTGTTTTTCCTTCTTTGTGTCCTAATCCTAAGAATTCTTTGGAGAGATACTTACATTCTCTGGATGTTGTAAGAGCTTTGAAATATTATGTTGAAGCTACTAAAGATTTCAGGAAGACTTCTAGTCTATTTGTTATATTTTATGGTCATGGGAAAGGTCAGATAGTGTCTGCCATTTCCTTGGCATCCTGGTTAAAGTTTTTGATTCATCAGGCTTATTTGGAGT
>NC_069506.1:343671702-343676702 GCF_027579735.1 Bombina bombina
TCTACCTCACTTTACCTATGTGTTTATCTATAAAAATAATTTGTTTTTATTATTATTATTTGATTAATGGATTAGGGAATAGGTGGAGTTACCTAAAATGTCTGATCATGGACATAACTTTCTATGTGGAGGTATATTTGCTTAAGTGATCCTCTACCTCACTTTACCTATGTGTTTATCTATAAAAATAATTTATTTTTATTATTATTATTTGATTAATGGATTAGGGAATGGGTGGAGTTACCTTAAATGTCTGACCATGGACATAACTTTCTATGTGGGGGTATATTTACTTAGGTGATCCTCTACCTCACTTTACCTATGTGTTTATCTATAAAAATAATTTGTTTTTATTATTATTATTTGATTAATGGATTAGGGAATAGGTGGAGTTACCTAAAATGTCTGATCATGGACATAACTTTCTATGTGGAGGTCTATTTGCTTAGGTGATTCTCTACCTAACTTTACCTATGTGTTAATCCATAAAATTTGAGAAACACAAATTATTATTTTTATTTTTATTATTTGATTATTGGATTAGGGAATAGGTGGAGTTAACTATAATGTGTGACCCTGGACATAACTTTTTATGTGGGAGGTCTATCTGCATAACTATGTTGTTTTACACAGATTTAACTATGTGTTTATTTGAAACGGGACATAGAGAATAATTTAGGTGTAGAAACACTTGGTAATATTAATCACATATAAAGCTTATTAGTAAGACATAGGAGTGGATAACAACTATAAATGATTTTAAAAAAAATATTTATATCTCTCTCTTTTTGTTACAGGAGAAAGATGGGTCATTCTGATTATTTAGAGAAATGCAGCCAGGTCTATGTCTTTGTTGAGACCGGTTGGTTGTAAAGTATTCAAATGGTGAATCCAATAGGTTTCTCTTTTTCTGAGCTGTAAAAGTCTTTCCTTCCCTTTAGAGGCTGAAATTTGTTCAATTGCTCTTACCGTCAATTCGTCACTATTTTTATTGTGATATTTTTCAAAGTGTTTGCCGATACCGTATTCAGAATCGGCATCTTTGATGTTGTTTATGTGTTCCAGCACTCGTCTCTTTAGGCTTCTCTTTGTTCGCCCTACGTAGATTTTTTGCAAGAACACTCTAATAGATATACTATGTATTCTGATTTACAGTTTAGAAAACTTTCTATTGGTACTTGTTCATCTTTGTTGTGAATGATCCATTTATTTATTCCTTTGTTTTTGTTTGTGTGGCTGCAGCACACACAATTTTTTCTTCCACATTTAAAGAAACCTTTAATAGGTGGATTTCTTTCTTTAAGTTTTGTGTTCTTTAACCCCTTAATGACCGCAGCACTTTTCCATTTTCTGTCCGTTTGGGACCAAGGCTATTTTTACATTTTTGCAGTGTTTGTGTTTTGCTGTAATTTTCCTCTTCCTCATTTACTGTACCCACACATATTATATACCGTTTTTCTCGCCATTAAATTGACTTTCAAAAGATACCATAATTTTCATCATATCTTATAATTTACTATAAAAAACATTATAAAATATGAGGAAAAAATGGAAAAAAACACATTTTTTCTAACTTTGACCCCCAAAATCTGTTACACATCTACAACCACCAAAAAACACGCATGCTAAATAGTTTCTAAATTTTGTCCTGAGTTTAGAAATACCCAATGTTTACACGTTCTTTTTTTGCAAGTTATAGGGCCATAAATACAAGTAGCACTTTGCTATTTCAAAACCACTTTTTTTCAAAATTAGCGCTAGTTACATTGCAACACTAATATCTTTCAGGAATCCCTGAATATCCATTGACATGTGTATATTTTTTTTTAGTAGACATCCCAAAGTATTGATCTAGGCCCATTTTGGTATATTTCATGCCACCATTTCACCGCCAAATGCGATCAAATAAAAAAAATTGTTCACTTTTTCACAAATATTTTCACAAACTTTAGGTTTCTCACTGAAATTATTTACAAACAACTTATGCAATTGTAGCATAAATGGTTGTAAATGCTTCTCTGGGATCCCCTTTGTTCAGAAATAGCAGACATATATGGCTTTGGCTTTGCTTTTTGGTAATTAGAAGGCCGCTAAATGCCACTGCGCACCACACGTGTATTATGTCCAGCAGTGAAGGGGTTAATTAGGGAGCATGTAGGGAGCTTCTAGGGTTAATTTTAGCTTTAGTGTAGTGTAGTAGACAACCCCAAGTATTGATCTAGGCCCATTTTGGTATATTTCATGCCACCATTTCACCGCCAAATGCGATCAAATTAAAAAAAACGTTAATTTTTTCACAATTTTAGGTTTCTCACTGAAATTATTTACAAACAGCTTGTGCAATTATGGCACAAATGGTTGTAAATGCTTCTCTGGGATGCCCTTTGTTCAGAAATAGCAGACATATATGACTTTGGCGTTGCTTTTTGGTAATTAGAAAGTCGCTAAATGCTGCTGCGCATCACACGTGTATTATGGCTAGCAGTGAAGGGGTTAATTAGGTAGTGTGTAGGGAGCTTGCAGGGTTAATTTTAGCTTTAGTGTAGAGTTCAGCCTCCCACCTGACACATCCCACCCCCTGATCCCTCCCAAACAGCTCCCTTCCCTCCCCCACCCCACTATTGTCCCCGCCATCTTAAGTACTGGCAGAAAGTCTGCCAGTACTAAAATAAAAGATTTTTTTTTTTTTAAAGAAAAAAAAAAAGCATATTTACATATGCTGTGTTTAGGATTCCCCCTTAGCCCCCAACCTCCCTGATCCCCCCCCCAAAACAGCTCTCTAAGCCTCCCCCTCTGCCTTATTGGGGGCCATCTTGGGTACTGGCAGCTGTCTGCCAGTACCCAGTTTGCACAATCAAATGTTTATTTTTTTTATTTTTTTTTTTATTTTTTCTGTAGTGTAGCTTCCCCCCCCCCCACGGACCAACCCCCACCACCTAAATAACGCCTAAGGTTTTTTTTAAAAAAATTACTGGTCCCACTTTTATTTTGGGACACATTTTTTTCTGTAGTGCAGCGGTCCCCACCCGGTCCCTGCCCCGGCGCGCGCCCGCGCGCGCCCCCTCATGCACGTGCGCGCTCCCGCATGCGCGCCCGGGCTTCCACGCCCACGATCCTGCCCCCCTCCACATGACCAGGGCCATCGATGGCCGCCACCCACCTCCCACAACGGCTCCCACCCACCAACGATACCGGCCATCGATGTCCGGTGCAGAGAGGGCCACAGAGTGGCTCTCTCTGCATCGGATGGCCATCTAAGGTTATTGCAGGATGCCTCCATATCGAGGCATCACTGCAATAACCGGAAAGCAGCTGGAAGCGAGCAGGATCGCTTCCAGCTGCTTTCCACACCGAGGACGTGCAGGGTACGTCCTCAGGCGTTAACTGCCTTTTTTCTGAGGACGTACCCTGCACGTCCTCGGTCATTAAGGGGTTAAAGCAGTTGGTGCCAGAATGTTTTTTTATACACTTGCTTTTCCTATAAGTGACTTTTGGAGGTCCAATGATGTTTGCTAGAACTGGGTCCCTTTTTTGTACATCCCAGTGTTTGTTCAGGATTTTTTTTCTATTTGTTTGGCCCCTTCTGTATATGTGGTGATGTATCTGGTTGTTACACATTTGTTTTCCAACTCAGGGTTGGTGATTTTAGTTTCTAAAAGCGAATGTCTTGTGGAGTTCTTTACTTTTTCGTAAGCCTTTTTCACTATATTTTCTGTATAGCTTTTATCTTTAAATTATTGTTTTAGGGTGTTTGCTGCGTCTTCAAAATCACTATCCTTACTACAATTTCGTTTGATTCTTTGGAACTGGCCATATGGGATGTTGTTAATCCAGTTCGGATGGTGACCGCTATCTGCGTGGAGGTAGCCATTAGTATCTGTTTTTTTAGTGTAATTTTTGGTGTGAATTGTGTTATTTTCACAATAGATGGTGATGTCTAAAAAGTCTAGTGTTTTGTCTCCCCAAGTTTTTGTTAGGTGAGGTTCATGTTGTTAGAGTTGAGGTAATTAGTAAACTCATTAAATTCTGACTCTTCTCCTTCCCATATGATGATAATATCATCGATAAATCTCTTCCAAAATTTAATTTTAGGTTGATATGGGTTGTTTTCTGACACATATAACTTTTCAAATTTCCCCATATACAAGTTTGCGAAATTGGGGGCAAATTTTGTGCCCATGGCAGTCTACACCTAAATTATTCTCTATGTCCCATTTCAAATAAACACATAGTTAAATCTGTGTAAAACAACATAGTTATGCAGATAGACCTCCCACATAAAACGTTATGTCCAGGGTCACACATTATAGTTAACTCCACCTATTCCCTAATCCAATAATCAAATAATAAAAATAAAAATAATAATTTGTGTTTCTCAAATTTTATGGATTAACACATAGGTAAAGTTAGGTAGAGGATCACCTAAGCAAATAGACCTCCACATAGAAAGTTATGTCCATGATCAGACATTTAAGGTAACTCCACCCATTCCCTAATCCATTAATCAAATAATAATAATAAAAATAAATTATTTTTATAGATAAACACATAGGTAAAGTGAGGTAGAGGATCACCTAAGCAAATATACCCCCACATAGAAAGTTATGTCCATGGTCAGACATTTAAGGTAACTCCACCTATTCCCTAATCCATTAATCAAATAATAAAAATAAAAATAATAATTTGTGTTTCTCAAATTTTATGGATTAACACATAGGTAAAGTTAGGTAGAGGATCACCTAAGCAAATAGACCTCCACATAGAAAGTTATGTCCATGGTCAGACATTTAAGGTAACTCCCCCCATTCCCTAATCCATTAATCAAATAATAAAAATAATAAATTATTTTTATAGATAAACACATAGGTAAAGTGAGGTAGAGGATCACCTAAGCAAATATACCTCCACATAGAAAGTTATATCCATGATCAGACATTTAAGGTAACTCCACCCATTCCCTAATCCATTAATCAAATAATAATAATAAAAATAAATTATTT